>NC_082367.1:1561332-1766332 GCF_027477595.1 Haemorhous mexicanus
CCAGGGCAGAACTGTAATGCCAGAGGTCCCTCCCGACCCCAATATTCCATGACTCTGAGATTCTGTGGGCAGCTGTTTGTGAGATCTTGGACAAAAACACATTTTTCTGCCCTATGAAGCCCTCCAGGCTCCTCGGTGTGTGTTTGGCACCCTGGGAGCCCAGTTCCCACTGCCTGGGCCGTGCTGGATCTGCCCTTTTGGATCGGGGGAGAGGGAGAGCCTGGGCAAGCTGGAACAGCACCTCCACGTCTGATGCTTCGTTCAAGGGCTGCTCTCTCTGTGTCACCTTTGAATTTTCGCCAATTAGCCTCTGGAGTGTGATTTAAATATTGTTGCTAATGTTAATGGAGGGTGTGCATGGTTCTGTATTTACAGCTCGCCTGCAGGCTTGGAATAACACTTGTCATCCAGACAGGAGAAGGAGCAGCAGGGTCAGAGTGCTGGCGGTGGAGAGGAAGGGTTTGCTCCCCATCAGAGATGTCTAGTCCTCCTTGAGGTCCTGATCAATCACCAAAATTGATAATTCTGTAGCTCTGTTTCTGCAGAACCCCTTAAAATGGTTGAATTTCATCCCAGGTGTGAGTTTTCAACTGCCCCCAGGACGCCTCAGATGGGCAAGGAGAACAAGACAGATCCTGGTGTTCCTTGGTGTCCTGAGTGTGGAAGGAGCCCCTTGGGACTGGGATCAGGGCAATGATCTGCTCAGATCACCCCACCCTGGGCAGCTCTCAGCCAGAGAATGAACCCTTTCTCCCAGGACGTGGGAAACCCTCCTTGGCTGGATGGGGTGGGAGAGGGGATGGTGCTGGAGTGTGCAGCACCAACAGGGGCAGTTAAAGGTTCCTCTGTGGGACTTGGTGCTTCTCCAGCAGAAGGAATTCATCCTTGTGAGGTTCAGAGCCTAAAAAAGGGGTGGAAATCAGCTACTGAGAGAGAGGTGCTGCTCCCAGGGCAAGGGGTGAAGCCACTGCAGCTGCACAGAGTGGAGAACCAGGGACACAGCCTAAAATTGCATTAATTACCTGTGCTGGGTAACGAATGAGCTCCAGGCGAGCACATCCTGGATGAAACTCTGTCCCCTGTGCTAGGGCAGGGAGGGAGGTGCCACTGGCTCAGCCTGTGCTGGGAATTGCCATTCCTTAGTGCCTCTGGAAGCACAGCCTGGAAAACAGGGTGTGAACACCTTGCTGAGCATCTGTGCCCGTGAATTAGGGTTTCAAGGGCTGGGCTCTGAGAGGGAGAATGACCAAGTTGATCTGGGAGACTTTCCCGGACTCTGGGATCTCTTCTTGCCTGTGGTGGGGCTGTTTGCTGCTCCCCTTGGGCTGGGAAGAGCTGGGAATGCTGGTGATCACCAGCTCCAGGTGTGTGGGGAGAGCTCTGCCTGAATTCCCTGCAGGATAACTCAAGGACTGACTGAATTCCCTGCAGGATAACTCAAGGACTGAATTCCCTGCAGGATAACTCAAGGACTGACTGAATTCCCTGCAGGATAATTCAAGGACTGAATTCCCTGCAGGATAACTCAAGGACTGAATTCCCTGCAGGATAACTCAAGGACTGCCTGAATTCCCTGCAGGATAACTCAAGGACTGAATTCCCTGCAGGATAACTCAAGGACTGCCTGAATTCCCTGCAGGATAACTCAAGGACTGCCTGAATTCCCTGCAGGATAACTCAAGGACTGAATTCCCTGCAGGATAACTCAAGGACTGACTGAATTCCCTGCAGGATAACTCAAGGACTGAATTCCCTGCAGGATAACTCAAGGACTGACTGAATTCCCTGCAGGATAACTCAAGGACTGCATGTCACCTTGCAGAACTTTCTTAGACCGCATTCACCATTTCACAGAATCATCAAGGTTGGGAAAAGACCTCCAAGATCACCAAGTCCAACCTTTGGTTGAATCCCACCATGTCACTAAACCAGGCCATGAAGTGCCACCTCGGCTTGGCTTTTGAGCACTTCCAGGGATGGTGACTCCCCCACTGCCCTGAGCAGCCCTTTCTGATTCCTGACCACTCTTCCAGAGAAGAAATGTTTCCTAAAGCCCAACGGGAACCTCCTGGGTGCCCACCCAGGTTTTCCCAGCTCTTAGGTATGCCATTTCCATACCCACATCATCTCTGAATTTCACTTTCACTTTCAGTGTGAGCAGCCTGGCTGGGCACAGGGGATCGGGACAGCCTCTCCTCATCCTCACAGGTGGATCCATCAGCTTTGTGCTCCACTTCCTCCCAAGCCTGTGTCTCCAGAGGCGGTGGGGGATGCTGTGCTGGAGAAGAGGGATGCTGGTGCTGCAGCCCAGGGATCCTGGTGGCACCAGCTTGGCAGCAATTCTGACACTGATAAGAAGAGAGTTTTGCTTACAGGAGCAATCAGGTAGGAATGCAGGGCAATCCTGCTGACCTACCTGTGACAGTGATCTAGAAATTACCAGGTGTTTAAAGCAGCAATTCTGAACTCAAGGGATGGTGCTTCAAGGAAAGCTGTTCTGGTTTATTGTCATTGGAACTCTTGTCCTGTTCTGGGACTGTGAATTATTAATCCACGTGCTGTAGCGTGAATGAGTTTTGTGCATTTTTTAAACTGCATTTGTTGCTGGAAAAGGCAGGCCCAGCTTCTCAGAGTGAAGCCACCTGGAAATGCTGCATGGAGCCCCCAGCTGAACAACATAAACGTGGCTGGTGCAGAAGTTCTCAGTCTGAGCATGGTTTGCAAGCAGCAGTGGAGGAGTCGGGCTGCAAAGCAGAACCCTGACAGCTCCTGGGCACTGCCCAGGCTGAGCCAGCCCCTCTTCCCAAAGCACAAAGCACTTAATGGCACCTCAAAAGCTTCAAGTGTATTTAATGAGTTTCTTTTACTTTCTTAAAACCTGTGCCATCACTGGGCAGGGAGATAGCAGAGATGGTTCCCTCTGATGGGTAAAAATGGAGGAACTTCCACAAGGAGCAGCAGATCAGAGACATTGGCTTGAAGGATAAAGGAAATAATCCTGATGATGCCCAGTTCTGGTCCCAGTCCACAGAGAACCATGCTCTTGCTCCAAGAATATCAGATCTGCCCTGGAAATCAGGAGGAGGCTGCAAGGGCACGAGAAATCAAGAAATGTGAACTTTAATCCTCTCCCAGAGCCAGGAGAAAATGTGTCATCCATGGAATTATGACAAGAATTCCCAGATTCTGGGTAATCCATCTGGAGAAGGAACATGGAGAGATCACTTTGGAAATGTTTTATTCTATTTTTTATTTTAACCTGAGACCTGCTGAACTCTGAGGCACAAGGAGCAGGACAGGCAGTGCTGAGGGCACTGCCCAAGGCCAGCAGGGTGTTTTGGGGTTAAAAAAGAGCTGTAATTTCAGAGCAGAGCCATTTGAGTGGCCAAGTTTGTCTATAGGAAGGAAATTAGCCTGGCTTTGGAAAAAACGAGTTTGTCTTTGATAACCCCAGGCCTGAGGAGCTGTCCTGGTGCCATCAGTAGGTCCCTGGACACCAGGAGATGTTTGACCAGAGCAGCTTTTTGCCCTGGCGTTGGTGTGGGGGTTTGGACAGGGTGGAATATTCAATCCCTCCTGGAGAAAAGGGGGTTCTCCTCTGGTGAAAGAGTGATTCTGCTCTAATCTTGTGCTGCAGGGCTGATCTGGGACTGTGGTTTCTGTGGGCTCTGAATTCTGTTTCAGCTCCTCCAGCATCCCAGATGAGATGGCATTTTGTACCAAGGTGGGAATGAGTCCCTCCAGCATCTCCTGCCATCCCAGGGCCCCAGGTTATCACCAGGTTTGGGGTAAGAAAACCTTCCCAAGCTGAGTTGGGCAGGTTCGCAGCTGTCCTTCACTTACTCTGAAAAATAAGAGACACCTCTTGCTGAAGTACAAGGAGACAGGGTGGAATATTCAATTCCTCCTGAAGGAAAGGGTTTCCTCCTTGGTCTCTGATAAATCAGTTGTTCTGAGCTGATCTTGTGCTGCAGGGCTGATCTGGTACTCTGCTGCCTGTGGGTCGTGGATTCAGTTCTGCCTCCTCTAGAACAGCCCAGATGAGACAGGATTTTGTCCCAAGGGGGGACAGAGACCCTCCAGTGCCTCCTTCCATGCCCAGGGCTCCACCCTACCACCAGGTTGGGGTAAGAAAACTTTTCTAAGCTGAATTTGGCAGCTTTCCTTCACTTATTCTGAAATACAGAGCCACGAGAGTTTCTGGTCTCATCCCTCACCCGAGCCATGTCCTGCTGTCAGGGAGACTCCAGGATTCACATCTGGCCAGACAGTCAGACGTGCTGAGCACAGAGCTCTGCCCAGCAGCACCCTGTGGTGTTTTTCCCAAGGAAATGTTGATTTAACCCTCTCAGGAATCATCACTCCTCGGGGCAGTGCTGCTTTGAAGTGGTTAGCAGCCTGGTGAGCAGTAAGTGCAGGGCGTGGTGTTTATCTTCGAGGCAAGGGTGGCATTCTGTTTCCTGGGGACAGAAGCTTTAATAAAGGGAGTTTCCCTCCTTGCAGTGGGCAGGTGTGAGGCAGCTGCTGTTCTGGGGAGCCAGGTGAGATGCAAAATTTGGTGCAAAACCCACACTGGAATGCTGCTTTTTTGTTAAGGCCACTTCACACATATTCAGTGGCACAAAGCTCAAGGGTCCAGGTCAGCAGGACACAACACTGAGTGATTTAAGGAGTTTCTGTTGCAGTTCAGGACTGAATCAGACCTGCAGACCCAGCTCTGGTTTGTAGGGGATCTGCAGTGGTGCTCACCTTGACCCCAAAAGGGTTAATTCAGTTTCTGCTATGCCTGTGGACTTCTAGCAGGGAAACAGGGCACGTAAATTGGATAGCAGCCTGGATGTCTGGGCTCTGCAGAGGCAGGGCAGGAAAACACCTCAGGTGTGAGGCTGGAGCGCGGAGCGGGGGTAACTCCATGGATCAGGCTTTGCACTGCAGACATTTTCCTGGCTATTTTTTACCCAGCTTTGCCCCACCAGCTCTGTGTTTGGTAAAACAGCTGCCACCAGAGGCAGAGCTCCAGCTCATCCCTGTTGCAAAACACCTGGTGAGGTGTGAGAGGTGCTCCCTGCCCGTGCTGCAGCCGGTGCTTACTCATCCCACGGGGTGCAGAGCTGGTCCCTGGGCATTTGTGTTGGCAGCTCTGCTGGAACACCTTCCCTTTTGGCAGTAGTTATGTAAGGAGCTAAAAATGCTGGGGTGACTCACGGGTGTCTGAGCAGAGCTGTTGGAACAGGAATGGAGCACTGAGCTCCCCCAGCCAGGCCCTGCAGACCTCTCCCTGCTTGGTGTTGCCCCTGCTGAAGACCCTCTTGCTCCAGGGGATTCTCTTCCCTCTTATTCCCCACTCCTGCCCTCCAGGTGATGTTGGAGCCCCTCCAAAGCTGGTCAGCCGTGCCTCTGATTGCTCCAGCAACTAGGGCCATCCCAAGCTCCTCTTATCTCTAGGCCTCCTGCATCCCATCTCCTTTTCTTATCATTTCTGCCTTTCCATTCTCCTGCTCTCTTTCCAAGAAAAACTTGAGTCCAGAAGCCCCTGGAGTTAAGGGAGGATAGATCCAGGTTATTTTCCTTCTTCACAGTCTTGTGATGTATCTGCTTGTGGGTATCTTGGTGTTTTATTCCTCCATCTGATGCCTTGGGAAGGCTGCCCTAGGACAGAGACTGGATGGAGTTAAAGAATAAAGCAGGGATTTATTCCAAGGATCTCTTCCATGGATCCACCTTGGGCAGCACCAGAGCCCAGCCAGGGCTGCACCCAAGATGAACCAAAATGGCCCCAAAATGCACGGCCGGGCACGGGGTCTCTCCCTGGGATCAGCTCTGCTCCATTTGCACCTTGCAGTTCATTGTCCCAGCCCAGCTTTAGCCCAGGCAGTCCCACCCTGCTTGTTTTTCTCTCTCCAGCCCACGGGGTTTGTGCTCCTGGGCTGAGATTTGGGTCATTTGTCCTTGGTGCCCAGCTGGAGCAGGAATTGTTTTGTCTCCCTGCTCTGTGCACAGAGCTCACCATCCCATAATGTGAACCCAGACCCACACACTACAGCAAATCTGAAAAATAAAAAGCTAAACCTGAGGCATCACATCCTTCCCAACCTGACCTGGTCCATGTTGGGGTGTCCCTCTCCGAAGGAGACTCAGGGAGCACCTTGGATCTTCTTCCAGGAATGACTTTTCCTGATCTGGGCTCATTTTTGAGTTCTTCATCAGATCCAAGAGAGGTCTCCACCAAAGAGGCAAATTTGTACTTTTGTGGGCTTGTTGCACCACCTCAGAGGCTTTGTCCCCCTGTCCCCAATGGGATGTGATTTTTCCATAAATGATGAAGACTCATAATTGTATTTGCCCTGAAGTTTTCAGCCCATTGTGCTTCACAAACCTGGACTCCACATCTCCATGTCCAGAGGCTGTAGCCAGGTAGGGCTCAGCCTCTTTCCCCAGACACCTGGGGATAAACAAGGACAAACAGCTCATGGGAGGTTCAGGTCAGATATTGGGAAAAAATCCTCCCCTGAAAGAGTGTTTAAATATTGGCAGAGGCTGCCCAGGGCTGCTGAGGTCACCATTCTTTGGAGTGTTCAAAAACCGAGCAGAAGTGGCACTTGGAGATGTGGTTCAGTGGGCACGGGGGGATTCGGTCAAAGGTTGGATTTGGAGGCCTTGGAATTCTTTTCCAACCTTACTATGATGACTCATATCAAAGGTTGGATTTTGAGGTCTTGGAGTTCTTTTCCAAGCTTTCTATGACGACCTGTATCAAAGGTTGGATTTGGAGGCCTTGAAATTCTTTTCCAACCTTTCTCTGATGACTTGTAGCAAAGGTTGGGTTTGGAGGTCTTGGAATCCTTTTCCAAAAACTCTCTGATGACTCATATCAAAGGCTGGATTTGGAGGCCATGGAATTCTTTTCCAGCCTTTCTCTGATGACTCATATCTCCTATGACATAACCCACGGTTCCAGTGGTGCCACTGTCACAAACAGAAATGAACTGAGGAGCAGAATTGGTCCCTGTGCTGCTGCTTGCTCTCTGAGTGCCTTGGCTGCTGTCCAGAGATGCCCATTCCAACAAAATGGAGATCTCTGCTCCCCTCAGCCCCCATGGGGCCAGGAGGTGGAAAAGTCCCTGTGCAGCAGCTCTCTGGAGGTGCCTGTGGTCCTGCAGGAGAGACGCCTCAGCTCCAGAGGGAGCTCCAAACTCTGCCTGCTGGACTGGGAGAGGCCAGTGTCCATGGACACAGTGTCCTCGGCAGCTGGACATTGGAGAGGTCACAGCCAGCTGCCCGCTGCCTGTGACATTCCTCTTGGCTGGCACCATGGCATGGAGATCCCAGTCCTGGTCCCAGTCCCAGTCCCAGTCCCAGTCCCAGTCCCAGCCTCCATCAGAGTTCTAATCCCTGTTCCAATCCCCATCTCAGTCCCAGGCCAGTTCCATCTCAGTCCTAGTCCCAGTTCCAATCCCATTCCCATTCCCAGTCCCTGTTCCAGTCGCCATCCAAGTTCCATTCCCAGTCCCTGTTCCAATCCCATTCCTAGTCCAGTTCCAGTTCTATTCCCAGTTCCAGTCCCAATCCCTGTCCCATTTACAATCCCAGTCCCAGAGTCCCAGAGTCTAATTCCCATTCCATTTCCCATTCCCAGTCCCAGTCCCATTCCCTTTCCATTCCCCATTTCCCATTCCCATTCCATTTCCATTTCCCATTTCCGTTCCCAGTCCATTTCCCATTTCCGTTCCCAGTCCTATTCCCAATCCCATTCCCATTCCCATTCCCATTTCCTTTCCCAGTTCCCTTTCCCTGTCTCATTCCCATTCAATTTCCCATTCCCATTCCCATTCCCATTCCCATTCCCTGTCCCAGTCCCCATTCCCAGTCCCATCCCATTCCCAGTCCCATCCCAGTGCCAGCTGCTCCCCTCCAGTGCCTCTGTGCTGGTGTCCAACCCCTTACAGGGGTCTCTGCTCCTGGGTCACCCTGTGCTTCCCAGCCCCTGATCCCACAGAATCCCGGGGTTTGGAAGGGCCCACAGGGGATCACCTGCTCCGTTCCCTGCCCCAGCAGGGCTCTCCTGGAGCAGAGGGAAGGAACCTCCACACCCTCCCTGGGCAGCTTTTCTCTCAGTAAAGAAGTTCTTTGTCTTGCTCAGGTGGAATCTCCATCCCCCTCTGGGCGGGGAAGGGCAGCAGAGTCACTGCAGGATGGAGCTGCCCCACTGAAATCCCCAACAGAGATTTTAACTTACTGATTCCAGGCTTGCTTTTCCCAGTGACCCTCAGGGGAAGGCTCAGACCAAGAGTAAAATCCATGTCAAAAGTGGAGGTTTGGAGCACAAGGCATCCCTCACAGTTGTTTTTTGGACAAGAGAACATGGAAAATAGGGAAATAGGGTGCAGGGGATTTATACAACAGCTCAAACATAGAATAATGGAATCATGGAATTGTTTGGGTTGAAGAAACCTTAAAGTTCTCCTTGTTCCACCCCTGCCATTGACAGGGACACCTTCCACTGTCCCAGGTTGCTCCAGGCCCTGTCCAACCTAGCCTGGAACATTCCAGGGATGCAGGTGGGTTTTAATGGATGAGCACAGCACAGAGTCCATCTTTCCCAGTGCTGGGAAAGATCCCAATACCTTGGAATTTTGTCTGGAAGAGCAGGAATGAGTTTTCCCTCGTCAGAAAGAAAGCAGGAGCACCGAGTCCACTCCAGAGGCATGGACTGCTCTCAAGGAAAACATAAAAACCCAACCCAGCCACGCTACCAAAGAGCTGGTTAGAGATTAAAGGGAGAGGGCGGGAGCTTGGAGGAAAGGTCAGGCACACAAAGGAAAACATCTAAACCGAAAACTTGGAAACTTTCCTGCCAGTGGAGACACTTGAGTTACCTCAGAACAAAGACTGTTGACTTTCCTTATATGGAGGGAAAGTCTTGATTAAAAAAAAAATAATGGAAAAGCTTGGTCAATAATTGTTTTCTTCTTTATTGGTTTGTTGGGACTTCAAACAAGCGAAAGGGGCTAGTTGAGAATGAAGTAAATGTTTCATTGAAAAAAAAGAAATGGATAAAATTCCAGTTCTTTCACCCATTTTAAAGTGGATTTTCCCCCCTGTAATTTATGCACTTGTTTGCACTATAAAAAGAAGTTTGAAACTGAGTAATTACTTTTTTTAGTTGATGTTTTGAGGCCTCTGTCTTCCCATTCCTGTGTAAACAATTTCTGAGGTAGGGATGAAGTCACGGCTGCATCTCTGGGAGCCAGGTCAGGGGGTTGTGGCCACCTGATGATGCAATGGGGAGTCCTGGCACACAAACCATGGGGAAAATCTCCTTGTTCATGTGCAGGACACGAGCAGAGGCCAGCAAAACATTCCCTCTGGATTCCCAAACTGTGCCTCCATGAGTAAACCTTCATTTAAACGTGGTGAGAAAAGAAAACAGAGCTGTGAACAATTGTGAAAGTCACGAATAACAACTGAAAACTCCTGCCTGAGGATGGATGGTCACTCAGAGTCCTGGGGATGGTCAGTGGGGCCTGCTCTGAGGGGGTCCAGAACAGCTGCAGAGGCATTGTTCATCAGGAGCTGCAGTGATGGGAAAAGTGGGAATGCCTCTGCACTGAAAGAGGGGAAACTGAGGTTTGATTTGTGGAAGGAATTGTTCCCTGGGATGGCTGGGCTGGAATTGCCAGAGCAGCTGGGGCTGCCCCTGGATCCCTGGCAGTGCCCAAGGCCAGGCTGGACACTGGGGCTGGGAGCACCTGGCACAGTGGGAGGTGTCCCTGGCACAGTGGGAGGAGCTGGGATTGAAGATTCCTTCCCACCCAAACCACTCTGGGATTCAGATTCCTGAGTCAAGGATGAAAACCAGGACCAAACCCATTGCAGCAAAGGGATGAAGGAAAGGAAATAATGATTTCCTGGAAGGTTCCAGGTCCCCCAGGGCTCTTTCCCACAGGGGGTTTGTAGCCTGGCATGGCCTCGTTAGAGAGGTTTGGGCTCTCACAGGGTGCCCAGAGCAGCTGGGGCTACCCCTGGAGCCCTGGCAGTGCCCAAGGCCAGGCTGGACATTGGGGCTGGGAGCCCCTGGCACAGTGGGAGGTGTCCCTGCCATGGCAGGGGTGGGAAGGGATTTATTATCTCTTCTGTGTGGATCTTTGTTTTAAAGTTTGCAGTGTTAATAATTTTTTTTCTTTCCTTTTCTAGATTTTCTGCAATGGAGTTTTTCCTTCCATTTTGTTGAACATGAACATGTTCTGTTGGGTGGTCTGAATTTCTTCCTTCCTGTCCCATCAGACCCAGCCAGCAGAGCTGCTTTCAGTTCATGGTCATTATTCTTCCACTCCAGCTCTGTCCACAGCCTCTTCTCTTGCTTCCAGGCAGGAATTCTGATTTTAATTTCCTGTTTCTGGTGGGTCAGCTGGGCAATCAGTGACTCTGTGCCATGGACCCCCAAATGGCCATTCTGGAAAAGAAAAATGCTTTTTCTGGTTCAGAGTGGTGGGAGGGTCAGGGACCCACAGTCTGAGTGAGGACCAGCACTCAGCACTTTGCCACCACAATACACAAATATATTTGCACACTTGAGCCAGCCAAAGAAATTTCTGGGCTTTGTGAGCTCCTCAGGAACTTCCCAGGCCTGTGAAGGGCTCCAGAGGATTGTCAGGAGAACAGGAAATGGCTCAAGGATGGGACAGCAAGGACGTCCCTGCCTGGCTGTGCTGACTCTGCCCTTCCCTGGCACAATGTCACCATGGCCTTGATCCCAAAAGGGTTAATTCCATTTTTATCCTGCCTGTGAACTTGGAGCACAGGAACAAGGCATGCAGGAGCTGCTGTTCCAGCAAGGATGGTGGGAAGAGCAGGAGGAGAAGACGTCTGGCTCAAGGGTGCAGGGACAGAGAAAACAAGGACTGAATGTGGGAACTTGGGGTGAGGTTTATGGGAATGGGTAAATTGTAATTGCATTTAATGGCTGTATATAAGCAACACACAGGTGGAATTAGATGCCCATGAAAGGTTAGGAGCTATCCCATGTTGGACCTCAGGCCCAAATAAATCAATGTCCTCTTAAGCACCCACTTAGTGTTAAGGAGTCTTATTGTGATATTTTGGGGATTTGGTGGCAGCAGAGGCTCCACGGTCACCTGTGACACTGGAACTCTGTCCTGCTCTCCTCAGCCCAGCAATGCTCATGCAGCTCCTTCCACACCAGAATTCTTCCATGCTCAGGAAAAAACAGTCAACCATGAACCAAAGCCCCCTAAATGATGGATAAAATGAAGGATGACTGGGGCACAATTCAAACACAAGCTTTTCTTTTCCAGCTTCCTCTGCTGGCTCTGAGTGGGGCCATAACTCACAGATTTGGGCAAGTGCCACTTTGCGTTTGACTCGTGAGCTGACACCAATCCCGGGCGGCCCTGTGTGTGATCTTGAAAGGAAAGGGAACAATGAACCATCCAGAGATCACACAGAATCACTGAGGGCAGCCAGGACCTCAGCAGAAGGAGGAAAACTCCAGGTGGACCTGCCAAGGGCAGGTGAAGTAGGAGGTTGGAGTGGGATGAAATGGAAGCTGGAAAGCCACTAGGTCAGGAGGGATAAACTGAGCAATTCTTTTGTCTGGGCAAGGAGAGCCACAAAAAGTCTCTACCAAAAACTTGGGGTAGCAGGAGAGAAAGAGTGAAGGTGATACTGGGCTGTGAAAAAGCAAATTATATGGAAAATGTGCAAATATTTGATCCATCAGTGCCTTTCTCTCACTGGCAGTGTGTTGGGCACTTGTCACTTTACCTAAGGGGCAAAAATGGGATAATTTCAGAGAAAAGCAGTGCAGACAGGTGACCTGAAGGAATTTCTGTGGGAGGAGATGGTGAAAACCCCTTCCCCACCTCTCTGCTTTGTGACACACTCTCCATTTATCTTCTCCCTTTGCCTCCAAGTCAGTTTGCTCTCCCCGGGCTCTCCATTATTTTGATTTAGCACTTCAGGGGGCTCTGATGGATGAAAGGCTCCATGGGAAGTGCACTGGAGCAGCGTTGCCCCTCCAGTTCCTGCTTTGCCTTAATTGTGCTCTTGGCCCTTTGTTTGGGCACCCACTTATTTCATTTGTCAGGATGTTGGAAAGTGGCCTTTTCTTTGAAT
Source organism: Haemorhous mexicanus (assembly GCF_027477595.1). NCBI lineage: Eukaryota > Metazoa > Chordata > Aves > Passeriformes > Fringillidae > Haemorhous > Haemorhous mexicanus. The sequence continues at coordinate 1,573,468 of NC_082367.1, forward strand.
TTTTTTTTCCAGCTAATTTTAGTTTGTTTTATTACATGCCCACTGTCCAAGGAGGTGATTAATAATACTGCAGTGCCTGCTGAAAAGCTCGGGCTGATTTTTTTTTTTTTTTATTTTGACAAAATAATGAGCCTTGGAGTTTACGGAGCCTTGGAGTTTATGAAGCCTTTCCAAGAAGCAGTAGCTTTCTTCAGAAGTTTGATTTTTTTTTTTTTTTAATTAAAAATGTGCAAGTTCTCTTGGAAGTATTTTTATTTTGATACCTGAAGAAAATTTTAACTTTTTTTTCCTTATGGCTCTTGTGTAGGATTCCACAAACTGGTTTTTGCATCCCACAGATCCCAAATCATCAGGGAGGGTTTAACCCCAGCTGTTTGCAGCTGCCTCAGCCAGGGCAGCTGTGCAGCATCTGCCCTGTGAAGAGGTCTCCCACACCCCCAGGTGCTGCAGATCCTCTTCCATCCTCTCCCCCGGGGCTCCTCCCCTCCAGGGTGCTTTCCAAGTGGCTCCAAAGAGGATTTTTAGAGCACTCCAGCGCTGCTCAACTGCTCCTTCAGGTGTTGATTTAAAGGAGAGGAAAACCCTCAAGGATTAATTATGTTTGGAATGCAAAGAGATAAAACCCATCCAGTCCTGAGTGGCCACAGGAGCTGCTGGTGTAGCCCTGCCCCACAGGACAGGCCTTCCATGGCTGCAGGTCCCTCTGCAGGTGGCCCAGGGCAGGTGACCCTGTGCAGGCCTGGGGACAGCCGATGGGGCAGCTCAGGGCTGTGCCCTGCTGGAGCAGCAGCTCCCAGCCAGGTGTGACAGTGCCGTGGGCCTCCAGGGGTGCAGGAGAGGGAGGGGTGACTGAGCTGGGACCCAGGCTCACACCAAACACCAGAGCTTCTGTGGGAGCTGGGCTTGTCCACTGCCAGCACACAGGGACAGCAGAGTCACAGTCACAGAACATCCTGAACTGGATCCCCAAGGATCATCCAGTGCAGCCCCTGGCCCTGCCCAGACCCCCCAACAACCCCACCCTGGCCATCCCTGCAGCGCTGTCCAAATTTCTTCCCCATCCTTCATCTCCCCCATCCCTCACTCTCACAGAATCATGGAATGGGCTGAGCTGGAAGGGACCCACAGGGATGATCAATCCCAAACCCAAACCCTGCCCAGAGCCCCACCAACCCCAGCCTGGGCATCCCTGGAGCTCTGGCAGCCTCGGGGCCGTGCCCATTCCCTGGGCAGCCTGGGCAGTGCCAGCAGCCTCTGGGGGAAGAGCCTTGCCCTGATCTCCAGCCTGAGCTGCCCTGGCCCAGCCCCAGCCGTGCCCTGGCTGCTGTCCCTGTCCCAGAGCAGAGATGGGAGCTGCCCCTCGGGAGGAGCTGCAGATCCCTGAGCTCTGCCCTCAGCATGCCCTGCTCCAGCTCACACACCAAGAGCCCTCAGCTGCTCCTCAGACTGCACCAGGAGAGGCTGAGCGAGCTGGGAAGGGGCTGGAGAATTCCTGAGGGAGCTGGGAAGGGGCTGGAGAATTCCTGAGGGAGCTGGGAAGGGGCTGAGCCTGGAGCAGAGGAGGCTCAGGGGGGACCTTGTGGCTCTGCACAGCTCCTGCCAGGAGGGGACAGCCGGGGGGGTCAGGCTGTGCTCCAGGGAACAGGGACAGGAGCAGAGGGAACGGCCTCAGGCTGGGCCAGGGCAGGCTCAGGGTGGGCACAGCAGGAATTTCCCCATGGAAAGGGGGCTCAGGGCTTGGCAGGGGCTGCCCAGGGGGGTTTGGAGTGCCCATCCCTGGAGGTGTCCCAGGAATCCCTGGAGGTGGCACTCAGAGCTCTGGGCAGGGGACAAGGTGGGGATCAGCTGGCACTCGATGTCCTTGGAGCTCTTTTCCCACCTCATCTCTGGGATCCTGAGCACCAGAATCCCAAAGGCTTTTCCCAGAAGGGAATATCCATCCAATGCAGCCCCAGCAGCAGAGGTGTCCCTACCCCAGCCCCTTCTGGCAGGGAATATTTCCTGTTCCTCCTCAGCCCCAAACCCCTCACACCAACCACAGAAAAGGAGCCCTGAAAGTCCTAAAATCCCATTTTTGCATAATGTGGGAAAATTTCTGCATGGAAAGGGAGCTCAGGGCTTGGCAGGGGCTGCCCAGGGAGGTTTGGAGTGCCCATCCCTGGAGGTGGCCCAGGCAGGCCTGGACACTGGTCTGGGTGACAAGGTGGGGATCAGCACAGGGTGGACTTGATGTTCTTGGAGATCTTCCCCAGCCTAAATGATTTTGTTTTTCTATCTTTTCTCTTATATCACAATGCATATTCTCATTTTTTTTCCTTTGGTTTTTTGCATATGTATCTGGAGGGTAACACTGTCCTCTGTGGTGAAGAGCACGATAGTGAAAGAAAAATCAGCAGTTCTATCTTTGTAAACTTCCCCCTCTATAGTTCTCCCTGTGCTCCTGTTGAATTGATTTTTCCTTGTCTTTTTATCGCTGAGTGGTCCAAGCTCACGCTGGATCAGCAGTGACAACAACACTGCAGTATGTCCATGAATTGAGAGCTTTCTTCACTACATCTCAGGGGTTTTGAAAACAGGTTGTAAATTTGGTGTCAGACTCCCAAACTGGTGTTCCTTGTGGTGTTACTGCCCTGGTGAGAAGGAAAGGAAAGGAGAACATGATGGGCAGAGCAGGGGGCTGTGTTTCTGTGCCACTTTATCCCAGGTCAGATCACTCCCTGTCCAAGTTCCAGTTTGCCTTCCCATGTCAATGCAGAGGATGATGATAGTGAGGAAATCAGAAGTGCTGACCTAGTGTCTCTCACACTGAAAATGGGGACAAAGTTCCACTTTTATTTCTTGTGAGGGCAGCTTTGATCTTCAGGGATGTTCAAGGGCCTTCAGCCGACCTCTCCTGGTTGTTTGTTTTTGCTTGCACTATTGCATTTGTATTTTTAATTTTCCTAGAAAAGACCTGTTATTCCTATTCCCATATCTTTGCCTGAGAGCCCCTTAATTTCAAATTTATAATAATTCAGAGGGAGGGGTTTGTAGTTTCCATTTCAGGGGAGGCTCCTGCCTCCCTCAGCAGACACCTGGCTGTTCAAACCAGGACATCCACAGGTCATGGAATGGTTTGGGTTGGAAGCACCACGGTCTGCTCCATCCCAGGTGGTTCCAGGGCTGCTCTTCCTCTGCTCCTGGGGTTCCTTTGGAGCAGTCACAGATCCCCCTGGGGCACTGACTGAGAGATTTTTGCTGCCCATGGGGTTCGTTGTAGCTGGTTTTGGCTCAGGGAATCCAGAATTGATTTCCTGGCCTTGGCTTGCCCTGGGGTTTGATTCCTTCCCACCTGCCTCAGCTCTGAGCTCTTTACAACCTGGAGAGGATGGGGTGGGGACATCTGCACACAGCTCTGGTGGGCAAGGGGACACAGCTCAGGAAAAATCACTGGAGAATGCAGAGGCCCTTCAGAAGGCATCAGATCTACAAACCCTTCCTGGGTCCTGCTGTTCTTCCTCATCCTGTAATGAAAACCTCCTGGATCTGTGGGACTGAGAGCAGCCAGCACCAGCCTTCAAAGGAAGAACTGCTGCAAAGAGGGTGCTCTGCTCCCTTTGTCCCTGCACCCACATGAAAAGTGGGTCTTTCTACCTGAAATATCTGAAATATCTGAAATATCTGATAGCAGAATTATCTGGTATCAGAAATAACTGAACCTGGCATCAGATTGCATGAGCTGGCAGCACAACTTCCCTCAGCAACAGCTCCCACCCCAACAGGAGGAATCTGAGTCAAGACAAAAATAATTCTCCTCTGGCAGCAGCTCTGGGCCCCCACAGGCTCTGCCCAAGCCTGGCTGGAAGGTGACACAGGCTCAATGTCACCCCACCACAAATGTCCCAGCCTGGGGGTTGCCTGCCCTGCAGAGTGTCTTTTGTCTTTCTGCTGACTGCATCAAACCTGGACTGTGACAATTCAGCAGCTCCAGGACAATCCAAACCACTGTCACGCCCCAGGTGTCCCTCACTGCTGTGTTTGGATGCATTGTCTCAGAACAGAAATGCTAATCCAGATTTCAGAGCTTCACCTAGACTTGCCTTCAATACCAGACATGCTTAAGGGTGAGAACAAGTTTATTCTGGCAAAACAAGAGGTTAAATTCCTCATTACGAGAGTTCGAGAGAAGATTACAAAAGAGAAAATAAAACACGATTGGTGATCACCCTCAAGAGCAGGATTCCTCCTCAGCCCTGGTATCTCTCACCTGAGATCTCTGGGGTGTGTTTGGGGCTCTTGGCACCAGGGGAGGAGCTGCACATGGCAGAGTGGCTTTTGGACAGGGATGGGGAGAGATGTGGCTCAAGATAGGGCTGGCAGCAACAGCCAGAGGAGCTGAGTGAAAGGAGAGGTGTTGGTGTGCCAGGCTGGCACCTGAATGGGAATTTCAGCAGGGCAGAGGCAGGGGGAGGGGGAAGGTGGGAAACATGAAATCCATGTTGTGCACGGGGAGAAAGGAGCATAAACAAGGGCAGCTCGAACCCACAACCAACACAGGGAACGTGGATTCTTTAACATCATTTCTGCCTCTGTCAAGGTTGGGATTGAAACACTAGAGACAGTATTTAGTATTTGGGCTCAAATGTTCATTATTTCTTACCTAAATCACAGTCCTACAAGTCTGTATCACAGTCCTACAGGTCTGTATCACAGTCCTACAAGTCTGTATCACAGTCCTACAAGTCTGTATCACAGTCCTACAAGTCTATATCAGTCTTACATGTCTGTATCAGAGTCCTACAAGTCTATATCACAGTCCTACAAGTCTATATCACAGTCTCTTACAGGAGTGTATCAGAGTCTTACAGGTCTGTATCACAGTCCTACAGGTGAGTATCACAGTCCTACAAGTTGTGACATCTACAGCAATCCACTATGGTTTGATCCCAAGAGCACCGAGGACCGCCAGGCAGCCTCAGCTCAAATTTGGGCACAGCTTTGGGTGGCCTGATTTAAGAAAGGTATAAATAGTCTGGGAGGCTTTGGGAGCAGGAGGTAGCACAGGTACCTCCTGCAGTGTCCCAGGTGAGTTGATAGGCTCTGTAACCCAGGTACATCCTGCAGTGTCCCAGGTGAGTTGATGAGCTCTGTAACCCAGGTACCTCCTGCAGTGTCCCAGGTGAGCTGCAGGCTCTGTAACCCAGGTACCTCCTGCAGTGTCCCAGGTGAGTTGCAGGCTCTGTGACCCAGGTACCTCCTGCAGTGTCCCAGGTGAGTTGATGGCTCTGTAACCCAGGTACACCCTGCAGTGTCCCAGGTGAGTTGCAGGCTCTGTGACCCAGGTACACCCTGCAGTGTCCCAGGTGAGTTGCAGGTTCTGTGACCTAGGTACACCCTGCAGTGTCCCAGGTGAGCTGATGAGCTCTGTAACCCAGGTACCTCCTGCAGTGTCCCAGGTGAGCTGCAGGCTCTGTGACCCAGGTACCTCCTGCAGTGTCCCAGGTGAGTTGCAGGCTCTGTAACCCAGGTACCTCCTGCAGTGTCCCAGGTGAGTTGATGAGCTCTGTAACCCAGGAACCTCCTGCAGTGTCCCAGGTGAGTTGCAGGCTCTGTAACCCAGGTACCTCCTGCAGTGTCCCAGGTGAGTTGATGAGCTCTGTAACCCAGGTACATCCTGCAGTGTCCCAGGTGAGCTGCAGGCTCTGTGACCCAGGTACCTCCTGCAGTGTCCCAGGTGAGTTGCAGGCTCTGTAACCCAGGTACCTCCTGCAGTGTCCCAGGTGAGTTGATGAGCTCTGTAACCCAGGTACCTCCTGCAGTGTCCCAGGTGAGTTGCAGGCTCTGTAACCCAGGTACCTCCTGCAGTGTCCCAGGTGAGTTGATGAGCTCTGTAACCCAGGAACCTCCTGCAGTGTCCCAGGTGAGTTGCAGGCTCTGTAACCCAGGAACTTCCTGCAGTGTCCCAGGTGAGTTGATGAGCTCTGTAACCCAGGAACCTCCTGCAGTGTCCCAGGTGAGTTGCAGGCTCTGTAACCCAGGTACATCCTGCAGTGTCCCAGGTGAGTTGATGAGCTCTGTAACCCAGGTACATCCTGCAGTGTCCCAGGTGAGCTGCAGGCTCTGTGACCCAGGTACATCCTGCAGTGTCCCAGGTGAGTTGCAGGCTCTGTGACCCAGGTACATCCTGCAGTGTCCCAGGTGAGTTGATGAGCTCTGTAACCCAGGTACCTCCTGCAGTGTCCCAGGTGAGTTGATGGCTCTGTAACCCAGGTACATCCTGCAGTGTCCCAGGTGAGTTGCAGGCTCTGTAACCCAGGTACATCCTGCAGTGTCCCAGGTGAGTTGATGAGCTCTGTAACCCAGGTACATCCTGCAGTGTCCCAGGTGAGCTGCAGGCTCTGTGACCCAGGTACCTCCTGCAGTGTCCCAGGTGAGTTGATGAGCTCTGTAACCCAGGTACATCCTGCAGTGTCCCAGGTGAGCTGATGAGCTCTGTAACCCAGGTACCTCCTGCAGTGTCCCAGGTGAGTTGATGAGCTCTGTAACCCAGGAACCTCCTGCAGTGTCCCAGGTGAGTTGCAGGCTCTGTAACCCAGGTACATCCTGCAGTGTCCCAGGTGAGTTGATGAGCTCTGTAACCCAGGTACCTCCTGCAGTGTCCCAGGTGAGTTGCAGGCTCTGTAACCCAGGAACCTCCTGCAGTGTCCCAGGTGAGTTGATGAGCTCTGTAACCCAGGAACCTCCTGCAGTGTCCCAGGTGAGTTGCAGGCTCTGTAACCCAGGTACATCCTGCAGTGTCCCAGGTGAGTTGATGAGCTCTGTAACCCAGGTACATCCTGCAGTGTCCCAGGTGAGCTGCAGGCTCTGTGACCCAGGTACATCCTGCAGTGTCCCAGGTGAGTTGCAGGCTCTGTGACCCAGGTACATCCTGCAGTGTCCCAGGTGAGTTGATGAGCTCTGTAACCCAGGTACCTCCTGCAGTGTCCCAGGTGAGTTGATGGCTCTGTAACCCAGGTACATCCTGCAGTGTCCCAGGTGAGTTGCAGGCTCTGTAACCCAGGTACATCCTGCAGTGTCCCAGGTGAGTTGATGAGCTCTGTAACCCAGGTACATCCTGCAGTGTCCCAGGTGAGCTGCAGGCTCTGTGACCCAGGTACCTCCTGCAGTGTCCCAGGTGAGTTGATGAGCTCTGTAACCCAGGTACATCCTGCAGTGTCCCAGGTGAGCTGATGAGCTCTGTAACCCAGGTACCTCCTGCAGTGTCCCAGGTGAGCTGCAGGCTCTGTAACCCAGGTACCTCCTGCAGTGTCCCAGGTGAGTTGATGAGCTCTCCTTGCTTTCAGAGTGCATAAAGAATGCAGGAGCAGCTGCTTGGCCAAACCAACAGCTTCCAGTGATGCTCTGTGTGTTCCTGCTGGGCCAAGAAGGACAAACCCATTTCCCTGGGCTGAGCTGTGCAGAAACAGAGGACAAAAAGGTGCCCCCAGCAGCTCTGGAGTGGCTTTGTGGCTCGGCCACATTCCCATCGGAGTGCCACATGCTCCCATGCTCTGTGCACAGCAGTTCCCATGGGCACAGCTGGCAAAGCTCGGCCTAAGCCTGCAGCAAATCAATGTCCTGTGACCAAGCTCAGGGTTCTTCCCTTGCTGGAGTGATTTCTGTGGGTGTGTGGGCTCAGGAGCAGGAGCTGCTCGGAGTAATTAAGGGGACTGACTGTCTCAGCTCCCAGGAACTTGTTTTACATTGTCACTAAAGGCACCCTGACACTTTGCAAAGACTCCCAGAGAGGCTGCTCGGGTCCTGGAGAGTTTATTGCAGTGTGCCTAGCTCACCCCAGTGCCATCCATCACCAAACTGTGCAAATGGGCCAAAATCCCCCTTCCTAGCCAAAGGGAAGGCAGCAGATGCAGGCACAAACACGGTGTGGTGGCAGAGGAGTGGCCATCCCCTCTGCCCTGTGCAACATCAGTAAAAGTTTCCCTTGGGAATGGCCTGAGCCAGGCTGGGGGCTGGAACACCAAAACCAAAGCACTGCCACTTGTCCCCACTTCATTTTCCCCAGAGCAGGGAGCAGGCCACCCAAAGAGTTTGTATTTTTAAATACATCATGGTCAGTTTGTGCAATAATCCTTGAATGAAATATCCTGAGTCACCTGCCAGGACTTTGCAGGTGCAATCTCTGTCACTCTGCACCACAGGCACTGCAAGGCAGATCCATCCCCTGTGTGCTGGCAGTGACAGACCTGCAGCCCCGGCTTCTCCAGCTGCTCCCAGTGGTGTTTGTTGTGGAGGACACGCACCTGGGGCTCTCTCCACGGGAGATTTCATTGTCTTGCTGTTTGTTCCTCTCCTTTGAAGCAGAGCCTGGAGGTTCTGCCTCAGCCCTTGAGCTGTGGGTGGTGTCTGCACTTTCCAGCTCCACCAGCTCGGCGCTCTGGACCTCTGGACCTCTGGACCTGTCTCCACTTTGCCTTTTCAGCTGAGGCTGCTTTTCTCCTCCAACCTTTGTATTTGACACCACGGACGTGCCTCAGCCCAGCCCTCAGCACTGGGCTCACAGTTAAAGCTCACCTGGCCACAGCTTTGTGGCAGAGCTTTGCTGGATGTGGCCGAAGCAGACACAGCTCCTGCTGCCCACGGATGGAATTCCTGCTTGGATACACCCACCATGGCTGTGTGTCTGTCCAGCTGTCCCCAGCAGGGTCTGGGCACTGCTGCCTGCACAGAGACACTGATTTCTCATGATTAGCCTTATCAAGTCTTGGTCCTGGCTGCAGTCAGCACAGGAAGGCCCTTGCAGGAGAAGCTGCTCTGCAGAGCTGAAAATGTCTCCCTAATCCTGCAAAAAAAGCCAAGCTTTTCTTCAAAAGGACCCTGAGAACATCCTGCCTTATCCGTGATTCACCTGCCTTCAGTTATCTTCTTTTATATTTTTTTTTTCTGCAAGGCTGTGAGGCTTAATTATTCTGGAATTGGTACAGGGATCTCAAGGAAAGAGTAGGAAAAGGTTTTTGTATTGAAATATTCTTCCATGTCTTTCTAGAACACCACTGAGAACAATTTCTGGCTTCTTCCTGAACGTGTCTGGAAACCCTACACCATTCCAGGGTGCTTGGCAGGAATGTTGAACAAAAGGTTTTTTAATCCCCATCTTGTTCCCGTGACAGGAGATGTGGGCATGGGCTGGAATCCCACAGCAGGGACTGAGCTCAGCCCCTGAACTCCAGCTCTGGGGGGAAATGGGCACCAGCTTGAGCACCAGCTCAGGGCACTACCAGCTTTATCCCAGTTCCAGCTCATCCCTGCTCTGGGAAGTGTAAGGCAGCATCTGCAGGGGAAGATGCTCCATTGCACTTTCAGTCTGGGAGCAGGAGGGATCTCTGAAGAGGCAGGAGGCTCCTAAATAAAGGGATCTGCTTTTTTTTGACCCTGAGTTCTTTCAGACTCACTTCAGCCACAAAATCATCAAGGCTGGAAGAGACCTTCGAGATCCTCAAGTCCGACCATCAAACCCACCACCAAATCCCACCTCAGCCACTTCCAGACACCTCTGCAACACTTCCAGAGATGGTGGCTCCACCACCACCTCCCTGGACAACTTATTCCAATGCCTGAGCATTTTTTCAGTGGTTTTTTTTTTTTTTTAATACCTAATGTGAGCCTCCCCTGGTGCAGTTTAAGGCTGTTTCCTCTTGGGACATGGCAGAAGGAACCAACCCCACCTCACCCAAGCTCTTGTCATGGAGTTGTGACAGAATTGGGACCTCCTGAGTCCCCTCTCGCTGCAGCTGTTCCAGCAGAGCTTGGGAAAAATGTGTATTTTGTGACTGGCTTTTCACAAATATTCAAATGTATATTATATATGTTATGTTAGAAGGTGATGCTGTATTGATTTTCTTAAGTAGTGTGTTAAATATAGTTTTAGGTTATAACATAATGTTAAAATAGAAACTATGCTACTTAAGATTTTTTTTTAAAGAAAGGACTCACACTGAGATAGCAGCCACAGGACACCTGAATCTTTCAGAGAAAGAGAATTTCTTGCTCCAGTATCAGAAGAAATGAACTTCTTCCTGCCTCGCTCAGCCCTGCAGAGGAAGAAGCTGACACTGCCCAGACAGAATCCTGTGTTTGAATGGAATTTATGCATCATGGATGAGGTGTATGAATATGCAACACGCTGTTGCTTTTAAGGGTTAATTCTCTTTTAACATGGGTTGTTTTTTGGGCTTATTTTGCCCAGAAAAAGGAACCTGGACATCTGTAACTCTTTGTTTTTATTGTCTCATATTGTCCTAATACAAATTGTCCAAATTATTATTACTCTGATTATATTGCTATTTTGATAACCATTTTATTATCATTAAACTTTTAAAATTTAAAAAAAAACAAGTGATTGGCGTGTTTCACATGCACAAACTTCCCTTCCCCTGGGGCAGCAGGGCTGTACTGCTCAGCTGTGCTGCTCAGCTGTGCCACCTGTCCCGGACACCCCGCTGGACACAGGTGTCCTCCTGTCCTCCCTACGTGACATTCCACCTCCCCTTCTGCTGCAGCCCCTGTGTGTACACACCACATCCTCAAAAATGCCGGGAGCTCCAGCTATTTCCCAGGCTGGCAGCGAGCACAAAGGATTGTTCCTTGTATCTGCTGGCTGCTGGAAAACAGGAAATGTTCTTTCCTTGATGCTGCTTTCCAGCTCTGCCGGGCTCTGCCTCTTCTTCTGTTCCCCGGCAGGATTTTGGTCACGGCTCTGCCTCGTTTGCCGGGGGCAGATAGGCAGCACATCCCGAGGGGACAGCTGGGAGCAGGAGGAGCAGCCTGGAGATGGCTGGGGTGGGTTCATCCCAGCACAGAGTTGGTTGGTGTTTTTTAAAGTGCCTCAATTTGAGGTTTTAACAGCAGAGAAAAGTCAAAAAAAAAGACATTTTGTGGTCTCTAAACTTTCTCTTGCTGGTGGCTTTCGCTCTGCACCTTTGGACAGGTCTGCACGCATGGATTGGTGTTTTCCCTTTGATCCTGTGTGTGTGTCTGCTTTGTAATGCAGAAAATTTGGAAAGAACCCTTGCAGGGATAGTGCTGGATTGGAAGCCAGACAGGGAGGCATTTCATCAACAGGCAATAGCTTTTCTGGAAGCAGGAGGAGAGCAATCAATGCAGAAAGTTTCTTGTTTTCTTAATCACACTCCTGTTCTACCTTTCCCGGGAGATTTATGAGCCTCCCAAAGTTGGACAAACACCAACAATAGTTGCACATTTTTAGCATCTGAATGCTTTGCTTTGCCTGGCTTCGTGTGGAAAGACAAGTCCAGGCAAGGTGGTCCTGCAGAAAATGGTTTATTGGGACAGAGCCCTGGCCTGCAGCCACGGCCCCTCGGGCAGTGATCTTATCAGACCTCCTGAACAGAGCAGGGTTGGGCCTGTTTGTTCCTTCAGTGGAAGACCTCCGAGGAGAAGCTGGGTGTTGCAAGACCCTGCCATCAATTGTTCCCTGGGCGATGCTTTCCCTGAGAGCAGGGAGGGCAGGCTGGTGCTGCTGGGATGGCCCCACTTCAGGGGTGCAGCCCTGGGGATGGGGAGCAGAGACAATGAACAACATCAGCTCTGTGCTCTCGGTGAATTCGGAGGGAGACAGAACTGGTCCTTGGCTTCCAAGGAGACCTGGGGAGCTGAATACTGCAGGGTCCTTTGGGAGTCCCAATCCCAATCCCAATCCCTCTCTCTGTAATCCACAGCTGATTTGGCTGAGATAATAGCAAGGTGTCAGCTTGTCCCTTATTTTAGCCAGCTTTGGTTTGTGGGCTGAACGCCACCTGCACTGTGAGCCCCCTGGAAGTGCTCCCCTCCCATTTCCCATGGAGTGTTGGCTTGCCTTCAGGCTCTGGGATTTCAGATTCCCTTCTGCTGGACACATCCCCATCCAGAACGGGGACACTCCTGGCTGGCCATGGCTGCCCCTTTGGACTCAGTGAAGGCTCCTCTTCATAGAGTTCTGGGGACCTTTGGGGCACCCTGGGGAGTCTGGGACACCTGACAGATGTGATGGGTGTGCAGGGGATCCGCTCCCTTCCCGCCTGGCAGCTGGTGGGGTGTGGCTGCCCCTTCCCTCTGGAGGGGGGCTCATCCCTGCCCTCAGCTGGCCCACCCATGGGTTTTAGAGCCAGGGGGGCTAACGTGTGCTCAGGGTGAGCCTCAGCCCTTGGTTAGGGCAGGTAAACGTGGGTGTGTGTCCCTGAGGTGCCACAGCTCAGCAGGGTCTGGTTCCAGGTGATGAGGAGTGAGCCAGGCCCTGAGCCCACCCTGAGGCCCCCTGGACCACCTGAGTCACTCCTCAGACCAGGGGTTCCACCTCACCTCCACATAACCATCAAGGGACATTTCAAATCACCTGAGCCCACCCCGAGCCCCCCTCCAGACCACCTGGGCCACTCCTCAGGCTCCACTGACCAGGGGTTCCACCTCACCTCCACATAAACATCAGGAGACATTTCAAATCACCTCTTCATCCCATCCAGTCTCCAGCTCTCACTGTAGAAAATCAGGTTTTCCAGGCTCCTGTGATGTTTTTATTCCTTGTGGATATTTGGGATGCCTCCAGGTGTCTCTGACTACAGCTGATGGCTCTCTGGAGGGCAGCACAGCCCACCCCATTTGTCCATCACCTTTATGGAAGCTCAGAGCTGCAGTGCCTGGGGATGCTCTGGATTTCAGGTGCCTCAAATGCAGAGTGAATCCCATCCCTCTCTGGGGTTGGGTGGGGTGTCCCATGGTCACTGAGGGCTCAGGGTGGACATCCAGACCTCCTCCTCCTCCTGGGTTCTCCTTGCTGCCCCTCCTTTCACCTGGAACAGGCAGAGAACAGCACAGGCACTTCTCCAAAAGGTCAGGGAATTTTAGGAGCTTTCCCACAAGTGGGGCTTGGAGCAGGAAGCTCAAAACCAGGGGTATCCTGGAACCTCATCCCTTTTATTCCTTCCTTGAGGAAACATATAAAAAGCAAAAAGGCTGCCAGGCTTTGGATAATTTCTTGTGGTGGTACCAGTTGGGTTTCTCTGGGTCTGGACTGAAGGCACTTGAGGCAGCAGTTCATGTTCACACTCAGGTGTTTATTATTTCTTACCACTAAAACAGTCTCACTGCTGGGAGTTCAGCAGCTTTCCATTAGAAGGTACAAAATGGCCAACAATCTCTTGTACCAAGGGCTTTTAAGACTAAACTATCCAATTAAGAGCTGACACCTGGATTATTTCCCCTTTTAACCCAATAACTGATCCCAAAGAGCCCCAATGCAGATTTGTCTGCCCAATTACAAAATGCCACCCAAACCCATGAAGAAGAAGGAAGAAGAAGCATGAAGAAGAAGCCCAGGATGACACCCTGTGCCCTCCATCTTGCTTCCATCCACAGCACACTAAAAACCCCAAACCCTCAATTTCTCACCCAGTGACACACCTACACTGCTCTCTATAATCTATTGCACACTTTTGTGGGTTCCAGTCTATTCTGGAGTTTAGGAAACTTTCTCCATGGATGAGGGTCAAAGTCAGAGCTCCCCTGGGGGTCAGGGCACCCCAGAGCAGACAGAGAAACATTCCCAGTGTTTTGGTTTTCCATGATTTCTTTTTTTTTTTTTTTATTTTTTTTTTTTTTTTAAGAATGAGTTATCCAGGAGAGAACAGTAGGAAAAGAGGTGCTAATTCATGGAGGTGGACAGGTGCCTTGCAGGATGCAGAAAGCAAACAAACCGTCAGGGAATTGCAGTTTCCCCAGATCAAAACCATGCTGATAGGAAATGTTGGTTGGTGCTCCTAAAAGCCGGGATGGGAAATGAATGACTGAGGGTTTAACTGGGCCAGGGGGGATGCAGGGCTGATAAGGAGCTCCTTATCCTGGAGTGTTTGGGTGTTTGGATGCATCTGTTTGTTTTCCTCAGCAGGACAGATAAGATAACTCCAGGCTGTGTTTGGAGCAGGTGAAAGCTGTTTAGTAAACAGATTTATATGCATGAACACACTGGCATGGGAACACTCATTTGGTAACTCCCAGATCAGCATCCACTTCAGTTCAGGAGGTTTTGCAATCATGATTATGGTCTCTCTCATTACAGAGGTCTTTTATCACAGAAAGCCAAATTTTCCAGACAAACCACTCTAATTAAACCTGGGAGATAAAATTAAAAAAAAATTTAAAGATGAAATAGTGGGGTTTGGCCAAAGCAGCTCCCTCCACCTCTGGTTCCTTGCTCTGAGAGAGCACAGCCAGCTTGCTGAGGCTCCAGAGGAACTGGATGGAGCCCAAATTGCTCATCTTTGGGGGCTGCACAGAGCCTCCTCAGGTGGGAAATCCCAGGGTGAGCACAGAGATGGGAGGGAGAAGGGAGCCACAGCTCCTGTGCAGGGTCAGCAAGCGGAGAGAAAAGATCCCACAACTCACCCAGGAGCTTGCTGTGGTGCCCAGGATGTGGAAAGGGAGAGACTGACTGTGAAGGAGCAGAAATGGGGTGTGTGTGCTCAGGCCCCTCAGTCTGTACAGGGAACAAGGCAGGGAGAGCAGCCCTGTGTGGGAACTGCCCCGGGTGACAGAGCCACACGGCCTGGGGACACCCAGAACCACCAGGAGCACGTGGAGAGGGCTCAGGTGAGGATGGGACTGGAGAATTCCTCCTCAGTCTGGTCTAGAGGAGGAGGGTGTGCGTTCCCATGTGGCAGAGGATGGTCCCAGACACGGGCAGGAGGCTGCAAGGGATAAATGGACAAATTTTTCATCTGTGGGACTTTCCCAGGTGGGGAACGCCTGCTCTGTTCATCCAAGGGTGAAGGATGTGCCCAGCAGCTTCACCACTGATCCTGGAGCTCTGGGGCTGCAGAAGGGCCCCCAAATCTGGGATTTTTGTCCAGCTGTCTCCTACCAGTGGTGCCCTGTGCCCCCCTGCACCAGCCAGGGCACACATCCCACCCTGGAGCGCTTCCCCAGCCCCTGGGCACAGTGCAGGGCCCATCCAGGGGTGCTTCAGCACCTGCTCAAGATAAAACTTTACTTTTGTGGCCTTGCTCAGGAAACATTTCCAAACTGGAGCCTGGTTTCTCTTCCACAGTTGCCCTGGTTTTGGGACAGGGCTTCCATCCAGGATCTTAAGTCACAGAATCATGGAATGGGTGGGGTTGGGAGGGACATCGAAGCTCATCTTGTTCCACCCCCAGGGACACCTTCAACCATCCCTGGTGGCTCCAAGCCCCGTCCAGCCTGGCCTGGGACACTTCCAGGGATGGAGCGGCCACAGATTCCCTGTTCCAGGGCCTCACCACCTCACAGGACCTCAACAGAAGATTTGCAGAGCACTTTTATTTCCTTTGTAATCGTAGGTGAGGTTAAAGGAGCCCAGAGCTCAGCACAGCTGCACTCTCCCCTCCTCTCCTTTGGGTCTGTCTGACCTTCTGCTGGGTCTCCTGCCCTGCAGCCTCATGCCAAGAGAAAAAGCAGAGGAAAAACTTCCAACAGCAGAGCCCAACAGGGCTGAGGAGCAAAGTCATTGACTGCAGGCTGGGTGGGGGGGTGATGGTTTCTGTATCTGGAGTCTTGGGGTCTGTAAGAGAGTCAGGGGAGCCACAGAGCTTCATCAATGGAGGCAACGCCTGTCCCGGAGGCTGGGAGAAAAAAGGGACACAGGGAAAGAGGCAGGAATTCAGATCCCATCATGCTGAAGGCACCTGCAGAGCCAAGTTGTGCTTCTCTGCCCATGCCTGGGCTCCCAGAGGAATGTGCTTGCTGTGGAGCAGTGTCTTGGTGTGAACAGCCAGGTGTCTGCTGAGGAAGGCAGGAGCCTCCCCTGAAATGGAAAATTCAAACCCCCTCTCTCTGAATTACTGTAATTTTGAAATTAAGGTGCTCTCAGGAAAAGATATGGGAGTAGGAATAACAGTTCTTTATTAGGGAAATTAAAAATACAAATGCAAGAGTGCAAACAAACCCTGCCAGAGTGAGAGCAGGCCCTGGCACGCTGTGGCTCAGGGTGGTGGCACAGTCCCATCCCAGGGGGGCTCAGCCCTCCTGCAGTGCCAGCTGTGGTTCTGCTGGAGCAGGGATCCTGCACAAGGGGGGAGTTTTCCTCTGCAGCTCCAGGGCTGCTGGAGATGGGCCTGCTCTCCCTCTGGGAATGCAGTGGGCAGGAGAAAGCTGCTCCTCTGGGAATGCAGTGGGCAAAGGCTGCTGTGCTGTTCCAGGCTCAGATTGGATCCAGGGAGGAATGCTTGGCTCCTCCCCTGGGCGGAGCATCTCCCCATGGGATGCTGGAATTTGATCAGCCCTGCAGGGACACTCAGTGGCCATGGACAGAAGAGATCTCCTGGAGGGAGGATTGGCTGTGGGAGAGATAAAGAAAACTGCCCCATGGACAGCAGAGAGCTGCCCAGCTCTAGGGAAATAGAACACACACTGATCTTCCAGCCCAGGACACAGAGGAAAAGGGAGATTCACAGGGGCTGAAGCAGAAGTTCCCTGGAGCATCAGTCATGGGCACACAGGTGAATGACCCTGAGGGATTTGTGTCTGCACGAGCAGCCAGGCGCTGCTATGGATACCCTGGACCAAAAAAACCCCAGGAGCCCCTACCTGCAGCACTCCCTGCCTCAGAGATGCCCAAAGCTCACCTGAGCAGCTCCAGCCCAGCCCTCAGCCCTGCCTCTGCCAGTGCTGAAGCAGAGCAGACTCCAGGTTTTGCGGGGAAAATCATTAATGTGTGCAAACCTGGGCATTTCCCCTAATTTTTTTTCAGACTGAAAGCTTGTCAAGCTCTGGAATCTCTCTGCCTGCACTTCTCAGGATACACCTGGGCCTTGCTTTCCTGTGTTAAACAGCCAGGAATAAATCACTTGTGGTTTTTGAAGAGCTCTGTTTGAAATCTGGGGTGAGCTCAGAGTGGAAATCCACAGCAAAATGAAAATGGGTTTGAGGAAGAGACAAATCTGCATTTACAGAAGTGATGGGCACAATTCTGAACGTGTCATTTGTCATTTAGCTGGAGGAGTGGTGTGTTGGGGAAGGTGAAACAGGAAAGCCTTATCAATATGATTGCCTGGCAAAAGATTTTGAGAATATGGAAACTATGAGTGAGATTGAAATGAAAGCAGCTCTGAGATCCCTCAGTTACTGAACACCTGGAAAACAATGGCATGGCCAGCTGAAAGGAATCCCCTTGTGATCAAACAACACCCTCTGCTTGCAGGCAGCTCCAAGGGGCAGAGCAGACCCTGCTGGCTTGGCAGAAGGGCCCAAAGAGGAGTTTTTAGGGTTTAAAATGGAACACAGCGTGGTAATATAATGATTCTTATGGGCTGTATGTAAATGCTGTAGGATTTGTATCTTGAACTAGATTGGTCAGTGAGAATTAGAATATTCAACACAGAAGAAGATTTCTGGTATTGTAATGGGAACCTCACTCTCTTACTCTCTTATCATCTCATCCTCTCTCTCTCTTTCATCCTCTTTCCCACTCTCCTCTCTGGCCCTGCTCTGAGCTGTGTTTGGCAGCTCCCAGCAGGGCCCTGCACCCAGGCCCTTTGCAATAACCCACAAGTTCCAAGCCCTGGTTCAGAGATCTCTGGTCTCTGTCCATCCCCACCGTCCTACCCCCTTCTCTCCTACACTGGTGAGCTCCTGACTGCTTTCCAAGGCTTTTGCCTGGCTGGTTCTGAGCTGCTCTGAAGTTCTGTGTGTTTGCACCTCCACACACTTCAGCAATCCTAGTGTAAGCTCAGCCCCTTTTCCTTCCTTTGTAGAATTCCCTGACACCTTCTGCTGGAAATACTCTCCATCTAATTTCCTCTGAAGCAGCAGAATGAGTTAGCACAGACCCCTTGATCCTGAAGGCCCTTCTGAGGGTGAGGGTAGAGGTGCTTCTAGCAGACCCCAGCCTGACAGCAGGTCATGAAACTGAGACTCTGAAAGGAAAATCTGCCCTCACCCTTGTGGGAAGGGAGCTGTAGGTGCAGGTCTTGGGGTACAAGAGGAAAGCCAGAGTGTGGGAAGGTGGGTTGGAATGCGATGTGTGAGCACCCATGGGCACCACACACCCTTCAGAGGAGCCCTGCCCTCCCTGACCCCCTCCCTCCTGCCGGCAGCAGCAGCCAGGGCCCTGCCCTGGGCTTGGGGGAGTTTTCCACAGCTGTGCCTGGCAGGCCACGCTCTGCTGGGGGCTCTGTGTGGGGCTGTGTGTTTGCCCTGGGCTCCCTGAGGGGTGTGCAGGGCTGCTTTCCTCTCCAGCTCCATCTCAGAGCCTTGGAGCGAAGGGGAGATGGGAGCTGTCCTGTAAGAGCCTGAATGAGAGATGTGGGACTCCAGGGGCTCTCCAAAATGCAGTTTGTTACATCCAGGATGCTACAGCAGTGCAGGGTCATGGGTGACAGAGCTGTGCCCACAGCTGTCAGCTCCAGCTGCAGGCAGGCCTGGACACCCTTTGGTTTTGGTTACAGTGCATTCTATACTTTTCTTTGGGTTACATTGCATTATATGCTTTTCTTTAGGTTACATTGCATTCTATACTTTTCTTTTGGTCACAATGCATTATTTACTTTTCTTTGCTGAGCATCTTGATACAGCAGAACCAATCTATACCTTAACTGTTACCTATCACAACTCCTGTAATTACCATATCCATGTCACTGCTCTCCAGTCACTCACAGTCAGTACATTGCAGTTTCAGCTCGAAGTTGTTTTTCAGTTTTCTTGCAGGGGAAAATTCTGAGACCTTTTTTCTACTTGCCACATTTGCTGCCTTGTTTGCCTGTGCTCTCTTTCTGCTTGGTAAAAACATCTTCTTCTTTGGGGTGGGTTTATCCTTTGCTCTAAGCCATAAAAACCCCTTCTAACTAACATCCCCTTTGCCTCCTTGGTTATCCAGTCAGACTGGCTCAGCAATTCTTTTCTTCTGTATCAAAACTTGCTTCCATCTCTATTCCTTCTTCATATTCTACCTTCAAAAATCTTTCTGCTAAGCACACATCTCTGTGAGACTTTCTCGTCACACTTTCATCCTTCCCATCACTGTCCCCTCAGCGCTGTCCTTGGCCAGCACCCCCGTCAGTGCCAGTGCCAGGAAGTGCAGGGAACACACGTATTTCCCTGGACATGGCATCCAGCCCCCAGCAGGGCACAGAAGAAGTGTCTTCCTGCCTGTTCCAGGCTGACAGAATGTCTTGTTCCTCCTCCTCTGTTTGCAGTTGAGGACTGGGAAGTTTATCCCAGTGGGAGAGATGGGGTGAGGATCTTTCTTCTCTGCACTCTCTAAGTTAATGCTGCACAGCCTTTCAAAGGTTTCTTAAAACTTCCTGCCTGACAGACAGGGGGGAGGGACTGCCAGTGAAGGAGAAAGGTGAAGGAAGGGATGGAGAAAGATATTTTCCTCCAGTGCCCTGATCCTGCTCCATCCATACCCTCTCCTTCCAGCTGTTCCCAGAGCAGCACACAAACTCCCCATTCCTAACAAAATAATGAAAGGCAGGAAAATTGTTTTCCCAGCAGAAGGGAATGAAGAAACTGCTGTCATGGCTTGGTGCCAGGAGAGGTTTGCACGTTTTTTAGCATCCCTGCAGTGTGATGGTGAGCACAAGCTGACACTGTCACAGTGCTGAGCTCAGAGCTGGCCTTGAGACAGGTGAAAGGTGGGCTTAATCCCCCAGGGATTCTCCTGGAGCAGATGGGTCTCTGCCTGTGTCCCTGTCACACGTGGCCTCCCCAGAGCTGGGACAGGAGCTCATGGAGCAGTCACAGCTTCAGCCAAGGCTCACACGCAGCATGTCCTGCCATGCTCAGTCTGTCCCTCTGAAGCAGGTGTCACGTTTCTTGTCCCCATCTTGCCACCAATCATGATTTTCCTGGTGGCAGTGGACACCCTGCTGTCCTCCAGGCATTTCTTCACTTAGGGTTCCACTCACCCTGTCCTGCAAGTCCAAGGAATTGATAAGAGCTAAAAGGATGGAGTGGACAAAGTGCTAGAAAGAGACCCAGCTCTAAAGGGTCCTTCAGAGTCCAGCAGAGAGCGAGCAACTGTAAAATATGCAGATTCTGACCATTTGCCATCAATTAGTGGCTTTTCCTGCAGTGTTTGCTGCCCTCTCTGCTAAGACTGGTTATTTCTAGGAGCTCATAGAGATTTCTCTGTTGGCCTTCACCAGGGAACACAGCGAGGTGTGAACATCAGACTCCTGATGGAGCCAAGGCTGGCTGAGCTCCCATCCCATCCCATCCCAGAGGCTCAGGGTCATGGAGAGGGGGCAGAGCTGCCCTCTCCCAGCAGGATCTTTGCCATCCTGAAGCCCACCCAGGGGTTTGCAGCAGAGCCTGAGCTCAGCCTTGCTAAGCCTGGCCAGGTGCTCAGTCAGGGTGTGCAGGACCCACACTCATCTTCCACGGGCTGGGAGGTGGGAAAGGAAGGACATGCAGGGACTTTCCAATTTTTCAGGCATGCGTGGAATCTGCTTTTCTAGCTCATGAATTCAGATCTGATATCGCCTGGGGTGGGGGGCAGACGCTGCAGGTTCCTGGGATCAGGGCTTTGGGAAGCAGCAGTGCAGTGCACCCAGCTGCCCCACACACTGAGGCTGGAGCATGTCCATCCCTGCCCAGGGATGCAAGCCCTGTGCTCATGCCTGGTACACACGGCCCAGGAGGAGCATTTTCTCTGCCAGCCTATCAACCCTTTGGAAAAACAGCCAGTTCCAACAATAGCCCCGTGTTTTCTTCGGAGCTCTGAGCCCCAGCTCAGTCAGCAGCACAGCCCTGGCTGGCAGCGAGCGCTGCCCGCTCAGCTCACCCTGCTGTCCCTCCCCAGCCACAGCCTGAGTCATGGCAGTGGCCACAGACAGTGACACAAGGCCATTGTCATCCCAGGAATGCAGCGTTTTCCTGCTCTGCACAAATATTTTGTACGGTGCATTTTCCGCGCTCGCTGCTGCTGGAAGCGCCCCCAGGAGCGCTGCTGACTAACGCTGCCCTCCCTCCTCGCGCTCCCCACGGTCCCAGGCTCATCCTGCTCTCCACAAAGGGCACAGAGTCAAGGCTGGAGAAGTGTATTTCCTCCAGCAGCTCATGCACTGGGGTGTGAGGAAATCGTGGATTTAACCCCTCCAGGTATGGTTTGTCACTTAGGACACAAAAGAACACGACGCGGACATGCAGTTCTCCCAAGGTAAAAAGAGCACTTTTAATTCCTGACTCCAACATTTATAGATTCCCAAAAGTGACAGTGGATTGGAGGGTGACATTGCCACCTCTCCAATGACACTGGACAAACCAACAGTCCATCAAATTTCTCCTTCTCCATAAAAGAATGCAAAACAATGAGTTATTTGCATAAAGTGTGTGAGAAAGTTCATTACAAGAATATAAACATCAAAAGGCTTAGAAAAACTTAAAAAATCAGGGTGACAACGGCTCCCTGTGCTCACGTCACTGGGGCCAGCTCCTGGTTCAGGGCTGGGCTGGAGGAGCAGGGCTGGATGTGGAGAGGCAGAACAGGGTCACAGCAGAGCAGGGTCACAGTTTGTCCCCAGCTCCAGACGTGGCCTTGGGGTCACTGGAGATGCCTCTCCTGGCACGGCCTCCCAAGGGAAGATGATGCTGCTGAGTCAGGGATGGAATGAAAGACTCCGTTCTTCATGTGGATCAGAAGGAAAAAGCGTTTAATGAAAGTAGCGGGTCTTTTTGTAACCTGACTCGCTAAGGTGAGACTTGATTGGTCTCCAAGTAAAAACCTCTCACACTGTTGGTAGACTTTGAGTAGTACACACTAGAGAACTATGTCTATAAACAACAATTACAGAAAGAGAGATAATAATTGTTTTAATTCTTTCTTCTAAGATTCTCAGGCTCAGCCTGGGAGAAATTATCTCTGTTCTTTCTTCAACTGAACTGAGACTATCCACTGGAAGGGGACAGGAGCTGAGGCAGGAGCTGAGCTCTGCAAAGACCTCCTTTAATCCTGTCCTCAGGGCACTGCAGCTCCTGCCCTCTGCTGACCTGTCTGCTCCACTCTGCTCCGAGATGAAATCCCAATCTTTTCCCTCACTTGAAGCCCTTCTGCCTCCTCACTTCCCTCACTTGAAGCCCTTCTTCCTCCTCACGCTGCCCAGCAGAGAGCCAAGGACAGAGCTTGTGTTTTCTACCTCTGCCAGGTTGTTATTAGGGTGGTTTAAAATCCATTTTATGGGAATATGTAGGATAAATAAATTCAAGAGCAAATCTCAGGATGTGGCAAAGACCCCATTCCCCCAAATATCTTCACTTTATGGAGCTGAAGGACAGATGATGAGGCTGCATCCAGGGTGAGCTCAGCTGTGGTGAGCTCCTCGATGAACACCAAGGCATGATGCTGGTGAGGGTGTCACACATTCCACAGGGGACAAGGATGTGACATTGTGACGGCCCAGGACTGGCTGGAACAGGGCTGTGCACTGGGATCATGGAATCACAGAACCTGGAATGGTTTGGGTTGGGAGGGGTCCTAAAGCTCATTCCATTTCACCCCTGCCATGGCAGGGACAACTTCCACTGTCCCAGGCTGCTCCAAGCCCTGTCCAGCCTGGCCTTGGACACTCCCAGGGATCCAGGGGCAGCCACAGCTGCTCTGGGGTATAGCACAGCCACGGTGCTTCGGAGCACTTTGGGATGCAGCAGTTCTGGAGAGATGGATGTGCCCAGTGGGATGCGTCAGATGCTCTGAAACATGGGCCACATGCTGAGTTTGTGCCCACACAGGACAGGTGACAGTGGCCATCCCATGGTGGTCACAGCCTTTGCTCAGCTGTAAGGAGATGTGAACTGACTCTCTGTGGGAAAAAAATTAATTTGAAAAATGAAGTAGTTGATTTTACAGAAATGTTTTGGCTAAATTTTGAGTCTCCTCAGCTGTGCTTAACCCACTTATGGGTATTGTGGTAACCTACAGAACAGGGATTTCCTCCCCAAATGGAACGTTTATACTCATCATGGAGAGCGTGGTGGGGTCAGCCAGGATGGACTGGAGCAGCCAGGATGAATTGGAGCAGGATGGATTGGAGCAGGATGGACTGGGGCAGGATGGACTGGGGCAGGATGGATTGGGGCAGGATGGATTGGGGCAGGATGGACTGGGGCAGGATGGATTGGAGCAGGATGGATTGGAACAGGATGGATTGGGGCAGGATGGACTGGGGCAGGATGGATTGGAGCAGGATGGATTGGGGCAGGATGGATTGGGGTAGGATGGATTGGGGCAGGATGGATTGGAGCAGGATGGATTGGGGCAGGATGGATTGGGGCAGGATGGATTGGGGCAGGATGGATTGGGGTAGGATGGATTGGGGCAGGATGGATTGGGGCAGCATGGATTGGGGCAGGATGGACTGGGGCAGGATGGACTGGGGCAGGATGGATTGGGGCAGGATGGATTGGGGCAGGATGGATTGGGGCAGCATGGATTGGGGCAGGATGGACTGGGGCAGGATGGATTGGAGCAGGATGGATTGGAACAGGATGGATTGGGGCAGGATGGACTGGGGCAGGATGGATTGGAGCAGGATGGATTGGGGCAGGATGGATTGGAGCAGGATGGACTGGGGCAGGATGGATTGGGGCAGGATGGATTGGGGCAGGATGGATTGGAGCAGGATGGATTGGGGCAGGATGGATTGGGGCAGGATGGATTGGGGCAGGATGGATTGGGGCAGGATGGATTGGGGCAGGATGGATTGGGCAGGATGGATTGGGGCAGGATGGATTGGGGCAGCCAGGCTGGACTGGGGCAGGATGGATTGGGGCAGCCAGGAGGGATTTGGGCAGGATGGACTGGGGCAGGCAGGATGGACTGGGACAGGATGGATTGGGGCAGGATGGATTGGAGCAGGATGGACTGGGGCAGCCAGGATGGATTGTCACAGGATGGACTGGAGCAGGATGGATTGGAGCAGGATGGATTAGTGCAGCCAGGATTGGGGCAGCCAGGATGGACTGGGACAGCCAGGATGGATTAGAGCAGCCAGACTGGATTGGGACAGGATGGATTGGGGCAGCCAGGCTGGCCAGAGCTCCTGGAGGCTGCAGCTGAGCTGGAGGCTGCAGTGAAAGCCCTGCCCTTGCCCGGAGCAGTTGTGCAATAGCGGATGTTTGGGAGCAGATAGGTGATGCAGAAGACTTCCTTCCTCAGCTCACAAGGCAAATAATTTGTATCCTGATTACAAATTATGAGGGTTTGGAGATTGCAAGGTCAGGAGGGACCAGTGTCATCTGACCTTCCCAAGGAGTGCAGCCTCAGAATGGCCCTTGGTGATTCCCACGCCGAGGCCGTCGGTCCTGGCTGTCCCACGGGGAGCCTTTTCCTACAGGCTGAGGCACAGGGGCTCTGTCCCTGACCCTGTGACCTGTCGGGTTCCCCCAGCACACAGAACACACAGCTCACCTCCAGGTTTTGAGCTTTTCCTGCAAGGCTTGGTCTGGGGAGGTCATGGAAGAGAATGGGATGGGATGGGATGGGATGGGATGGGATGGGATGGGATGGGATGGGATGGGATGGGATGGGATGGGATGGGATGGGATGGGATGGGATGGGATGGGATGGGATGGGGTGGGATGGGATGGATTTTTGGAGTAGATTAATGGAATGGAATGGAATGGAATGGAATGGAATGGAATGGAATGGAATGGAATGGAATGGGATTGAGTAGAATCTTCTGAGCTCCATGAAGAGACCCACAAAGATCATCCATGTCTGGCTCTTGGCCCTGCACAGGACAACAACACCAAGAATCCTATCCTGATTCGTGTCAGATTTAGGATCACCCGTCCTGTCCAGCAAGAACAGCAGCATTGTCCCCGTTTCCAGACCACCTCTTCCCACCTCAAGGAACAACCTGGACTGCAGGAAGGAGGGGACAGTTTGGGAAGATTTGGGGTGTCCCATTCCCACCAGGGCTGTGCAGGTGGCATAGGGAAGGTCAGTTAAGAGCCCACACCTGAGGCTTTGACCTCTGTGGGATGTGAACATGGTTGAATTTCCAAGTGTTTGTTTCAATTTCTTCAGTGTTTAAATCCCGGAGATCTCAGGATGCTCAGAGCACAGAGATCTGTATCAGCACAGAAACACCAGCCCTGGTCCCTCTGCTGCATCCTGCCCTGCCAACACCCACCTGGTTTGGCAGGCACAGCTCCTGGTCGATGCAGGTAGCCCAGAACTGGTTTTGCATGAGCAAAGCCATTCACACCCCATTATGATCATTATTAATGAGGCTCTTTGTCACTGATATTGGGGTAGGACCCAGAGAGCCCTGCACAAGGCTGGGGCCTCACTGCCCAGTCATGGCTCAAATTCCATCACTCTCAAAGTCCCTGAAAGCCAAAATGAGCAGAGATGAGCCGGGGCAGAGACCAAAGAGGTGCAGGGTGACAGCAGAACTAATCCTCACTGCTTTGCTCCTCTGGAAGATGGAGCACATCATGGCAAGATTGTGGCCAGATGTTTGTGCTGAGTCGAGCCCCACGACTGTGATCCCAAGGGCAGGGACACTTCAGCCTTGTCCCTGTGTCCCTGCTCACCCCTTCCACCGCTCAGGCTGCACAGCTGTGGGGTTTTGCAGCAGAAGATGCGCAGGCTGTGCTGGGGAAATGCACAGAGCCAGCACTGAGGGCACCTGCAGAGTTCTCAAGGCTTTGCCCTGCCTTAGGAGGAGGCTTTGAGCCCCTTGTCAGTCCGGTCCCTGCCACTGTGACCTAGCTGGCACTGAGCTGGCACAGCTCCTGGGTGCTCTGGGCTGGGTCACAGCCCGGGGATGATCTCTGTGGGCTGCCACTGACTCACCACCACAGCTTTGTGCAGATTCTCAGCCCTGCAGCCTCAGCCCTGCTGCCTCGGGGGTATATTGGAAATACCACACCAGCACAGTCCCAGAGGAGGGAAGCAAAGCGAGCTGGCCATTCTCAGGCTGAGCTAGCCAGGGGTGGCAAGGGGACAGCGACAGGCCAGGGCAGGTGAGTCAGGCCACATGGGGAGACGAGGAGCTGCTCCCTGGCTCTGTCCCTCTCCCACTCACCCCGTGCTAGCACCTTTTACACCTTTTATCTCCGTGGGCGCTTCCACCCTGGATTTTGGAGCATCCTCCTTGTCCCCACTCACGGGACCAGCGCAGCAGGTGCCCCTGGGCTGGGCAGTGGTGGGAGCACAGCCTGGCCAGCAGCAGCCCTGGCACCTGCTCAGCAGGGGACACAATGAGGATTAATCACCGCCTGTCCGAGACGCTGCCGTGTTTTTCCTCCGTCCTTATTTGCGTGCTAGCGCCTGGAAAACAGGATGGCGATGTTTTCCTGCTGCACATTCCCCAAGACTAAACAAAGGAGCTTGGATTTCCAGCCCCTGCTGATCTCTGATAAATGTGGGGCTTTCAGGAATCGCTTGGGGAGCGCGGGAGTGGGGGAGCTCAGGGATCTGCCCCTCGGGCTGGTCCCACTGCTTGGAGCAGAAAACCTCTGGAATGTGGGGGGAGGTTTTCTGTCTCGCTTTTAGGGAAAAGGATTTTTACAGAAAGGGTGATAAAGTTCTGGAAAGTTCTGCCTGGGGAGGTGGTGGAGTCCCCATCCCTGGGGGTGTTTAACAAAGCCTGGATGTGGCACTGGGTGCCAGGGGTGAGTTGAGGTGTTGGGGCTGGGTTGGACTTGATGAGCTTTAAGGTCTCTTCCAACCCAGGGATTCTGGGAATTCTGGGAATTCTGAGAAAACACTGAATAAATAAAGTTCTTGTGTGCACAGCCTGCACTGGTGGGCTCTGCTTAAGGTTTGCTACTCATAATTTGTTAAGGTCTCATTCGTTTGAGGTCTGACCATGGGAGGTGCTTTACAGTGAAGGACAAGAGAGAAACCAGGCTCCCTAAAGATGCGTTTTTTAAGAGTATAACCACCAACATCACCCTGGCAGGAGCTGGATGAGGAGTCCTTAGGCCAGTCTCTGAAATGGAAGCTCAGCTGGGAACGAATCAGAGAACCAGAGAATATTGGAATGGTTTGGGTTGGAAGGGCCCTTGAAGATCATTTCCTTCCATGGGCAGGGAAGGGACTGGAAACTCTGCCCTCACCTGCTTGGAAGGCCCAGGGCTTTTCCCTGCCTGCTGCACTGCCTTGCCCTCATCCCATGAGGATGCTCTGGTGCATCCACCCCTTACCTGATGTTTTTATGGGTTTAAAGAGCTGCTCTCTCCAAACTCAGATGAACTTTGCAGAGCAAGCAATAATTGGTGCTTATGCAGCTTCTGGAGGCTTTTAAGATGTCCCAAGTTGGGAAAATGAATTATGTGAGTCCTAATTCTGAACTGATGTGGGGAATTTGACCCCATGTGTACAATGTGCAGGTTTGGTGACTCTGCTCCCAGCTCCAGGAGCATCAAAATCAGCCAGAGCCAGGTTATTGTATTTGCCAGGTGCCCTGATGAGGGCAGGAATGATGAATCTGACTCCATGTTCTCAGAAGGCTAATTTATTATTTTATGATACTATATTTTATTAAAGAATGCTCTACTAAACTATACTAAAGAATACAGAAAGGATACAGACAGAAGGCTAAAAAGATGAAATTAAATAAATAATAATGAATAATGAATAATGCAAACTCCTGACTCTCTCCAGAGTCTGACACAGCTTGGCCCTGATTGGCCAAAGAGTGAAAACAACTCCCAGCAGAATGCAATGGAACAATCACCTGTGGGTGAACAACCTCCAAAACATTCCACATGAGCACAGCACAGGAGAAGCAAATGAGATAAGAATTGTTTTCCTTTTCTCTGAGGCTTCTCAGCTTCCCAGGAGAAAACCCTGGGTGAGAGGATTTTTCAGAAAATATGAATGCGACACCAGGTCTTGGGATGGATGGACGAGGGAAAAAGAAAAAGCTGAAAAATTTGTGTTAGAAGCCTTGGAGAGAGGCTGTGGAGGTTCTCCATGGAAATACCTCCATTTCCACTCAGCCTTGATGGGAAGCACGTTCCACCTACCGATCATCCTTCCCATCTAATCCTGTATATGGGAACAGCTCTGTAACCAGGAACTTTTGATGATTTGGAGGACAAAGGCTCAGCACCTTTCCTGGCATTAAATGAGGGATAACCACCCAGATTTCTCCAATTCCAGTGATTGTGGTGTGGGGGGATTCCCATTTTTCAGCTGTATTTTTCTGTACCCAGAGCTGAGGTGTTTCAATCACAAAATCCCAGAATCACCAAGGTTGGAAAAGACCTCCAAGCTCATCCAGTCTTTGACTGAACCCCACTGTGCCACTGAACCTTATGACAAAGTGCCACATTCACTTGATTTTTGTACACTTCCAGGGATGGTGACTCCATCACTGCCCTGGGCAGCTGTGCCAGGGCTGAACCACTCTCAAAAGGAAGAAATTTTCCCTAAAATCCAACCTAAACCTCTCTTAACAAAACTTGTGGCCATTTCCTCTTGTCCCGTCCCTTGTTCCCTGGAAACAGAGCCCAACCCCACCTGCCTCCCTTAAAATTCCCAAATTTTCTGTGGAAACTCAGTTTTAGGAAGTAGAATCATGGGATATATATATACATATATACATACATATATATACTTTTTTTTTTACATTACTGTTTGAGGAAACTGTTTTCTCCCTCTGGTGACTCATAAAAAATATTGATCAAATGCACTCCAGCTCTGATTTGTGGTGTCCTCCAGTTGTGTCTCTGGGTTTGGCCCTGGATGTTCTGTCCCTGAGGCACTAAAAAGCTCCAGAACTGCCCCTCCCCAGAGTAATCTCGCTGGATTAATTCCTGAAACCTCATTACAGCTCTCAAGATAAGAGCTCATTAAACAGCGTGAAAATAACCTTGGAAAAGGGGATTTCAATATCTGCCTCGAGAGGTCTGAACCTGAGGAACTGGGATGGGCTGGTTGATATTCCTGGGTGATGTTTATCTCTGTTATCCTCAGGAATTGTCACCTGGGAATCTCGCTGCACCAGGGACCTGCTGCTACCAGGAAAAATGGGAAGGGCTGGCAGGAAGTTGTTTGCATATCTCTTCTTCTGGGTGGGTGACTCAGGCAAGAAATAAGGTGTAATATCTGTTAAAAATATCTGCAAGGTCCTGAGGCAGGGGTGGTATCTTGGCAGCACTTTTTGTGTCCAAAAAAATCCCCCAAAAACATGGATCCTCCTGGACACTGGCACAGCACAAACCACAGGTCTGGGCTGCAGCGGAGCAGGAGCATCCAGAGAGTCAGAAAAGAGAGGGAGAGGGAGAAATCTCACCTGGAAACTGCAGCAACAACAGAAATCACAAACTTGCTTCCCCCTTCTGCCCTCCCGCCCTATTTCTCATCAAAACTTTTTAAGTTACAGATTTTAAACCTGCTCTGAATGGATAAAAGCCTGCACCAGTGCCTGGGGAATGGCAGGAAGGCACGTGCTGTCATGATTGGAGCAGGGAGAATGTGCTAATTACATAACAGCCCAGGAATTTGGCAGCGCTGATGCAGAAATAGGGCAAATAATCCTCTTTCCCCATCACCTCCTTCCCCAGCCCTGTCTGCTTCACTTTTTCAGGATGGAAATTTAATTTTCAAACCTTTCCACACAGACTTTTAGCCTGGCAAAAGTGGGAAAAACAACTTTCCCAGAATCATTGCCATACCTCAAGTCCAAATTTCCCTTAAAAAAAAAAAATCTACTAAAGAGTCGTATTTTGCTTTGGTGCTCAAGAAATGTTTCCAAATCATGCCATAAACTGGTGATAGTTTTGCTTGGCCCCACTTTGCCTGTGGGCAAAGCTTTGGCCTGGAATAATTTCACATTCCTGTCACTGCCATAATTCAGCACTGCAGGGACACGAGGACATCGGTGCTTTGTCACTGATGTTGAGCTGGGAAGCAATTTTCTTGCTTTGTGGAGGAAAAATGGGGAGAGAATCACAGTCAGTGATTCTGGAGACACCAAAGAGTGACTGACTCAGAGATGCATCTCACCAATGGATGTTGAGACAGGAATTCCCCTCGCACTCTGGAATAAACACCTTCAGGAGTATGGAAAGGCTCTGGAGGCTGCAGCAGATCACCAAAGGACAGTTCTGGAGTCCTTCAGGCCTGCTCCTGTCCAATCCCATAAAATCAGCCTCAGGTGCTCCCTGCTCTGGAATTCCCAGCTGTGGAAAGTGGAAAAAGCAGCCTTCAGACACTGCCAGTGCAGAGCAGTGATCCCAGAGTCACAACATCACAGAACCCCTGAAGCTGGAGAAGCCCTCCCAGCCCCTGGAGTCCCACCTGTGCCCAATGCCCACCTTGTCCCCACTCAGTGCCACCTCCAGCCTTTCCTTGGACACCTCCAGGGGTGGGCACTCCAAACCCTCCATGGGCATCCCCTGCCAAGGCTGAGCACCCTCGCAGTGATGGCAGTGGGGCCTCCAGAGCTCCTGGAGTGCCCACAGGCATCTCCACCCACATCCTCCTTCCCTCTGGGTGGGCAGCAAGGTGGATCCCATGTCCAGAGCTGAGGTCACAGAATCCCACACTGGGTTGGGTTGGGAGGGACCTGAAACCCCATCCCATCCCATCCCATCCAGTGCCACCCCAGGGACACCTCCCACTGTCCCAGGTGCTCCATCCAAGCCCGACAGGAGCCCCTTTCCAGGAAATCACAGTCATGGAATGGGACCCTAAAATCCCATCCAATTCCAACCCTTGCCATGGCAGGGACACCTCCCACTGTGCCAGGTGCTCCCAGCCCCAGTGTCCAGCCTGGCCTTGGGCACTGCCAGGGATCCAGGGGCAGCCCCAGCTGCTCTGGCAATTCCAGCCCAGCCCCTCCCCACCCTGCCAGGGAACAATTCCCAATTCCCAAGATCCCACCCAGCCCTGCCCTCTGGCACTGGGAGCCATTCCCTGGCTCCTGTCCCTCCATCCCTGTCCCCAGTCCCTCTGCAGCTCTCCTGGAGCCCCTTCAGGCCCTGCAAGGGCTCTGAGCTCTCCCTATTCAGGTGAAAAGGACTGGGCTTCCCAGAAAGCTGTGGGAAGTTGTGCTGGGTTTTGGTGGGAGCTCAGGTGTCACTCTTGTTCTTGGTGGAGCCATCAGTACAATTGTTATTCCTGTGTGAATTCCTGGGCTTAGGAACAAGCTTCCTTCCTTTCTCCACCTGGAAAGGGGATCCAGATTCCCCTGGAAAGCTGCTCCTGGGCTCAGAGGGGTTGCTCTGCATGCAGGACACCAGGCACAGGGCGTGAGGACTCTGAGGACGCTGCCCCACAATAAACCCAGCCACAAGGGCTGCTCACCACGTCCTTCTGTGTCACCTCTGCTCATCTCCTGGTGTCCCCTGAACCTCTGCCTGTCCCCAGGTGTGACCTTGGTCAAACATGGCCACCTCCAAGGCCATTATGGCAATGCCACCCCGATGTTTGGGCAGATTTGGAGCCAGATCTTTGAGGGATGCAGGATGCTCCAGCACTGAGCAGGAGTGAAGCTCCATCCTGCAGCACAGGGAGATTCAGAGGGGTTTTGTCTCCCAGGCAGACAGCACAGGGTGTGTGGAGCTCATGGAGGACCCTGGAATGCCTGGGAATTCAAGGAATGCCAACCTTTTCTTCAGTGGGCTTTGGTTCAAGCTCCTGCATCATCCCCAAGCGAGAGCCAAGCAAAGCAGACCCGGCCCGTGGTGCTTTTTGCTGCAGTCAGCACCGAAGTGCCAGCTGGTGACAGCACTGAGGATCTCCAGGAGGGGCTGAACCTGCCCTCAGACTCCCAGAAACACCTGGGCATGCTTGGCACCCACGTGTAAAAATATCCAGTGTTCTAAAAGCATGGGCTCAGGGCCCCAGGAATATTTAGCTGATGGCAGGAGTTCTGGCATCCACAGCCAGGCCATGCAGAGCTGAGAATGGATCAGGAGCCAGGTTTGGTCCAAAAGCAGGAACAGGCACAGAGCAGCTGCAGCCCAGGCCAAGGTGCTCAGTGCACACATGGATTGCGCTGGATTCCCCAGGGAATTTCACCAGGATCCTGTTCCTGCTCTGTCTGCCCATCACCAACATCTGCCCCTCCTGCAGGGACTGCAGCACCAGCAGGGACTGCCACTCCTGCAGTGATTGCAGCACCTGCAGGGATTGCAACACCTGCAGGGACTGCCACTCCTGCAGGGACTGCCACACCTGCAGGGACTGCAGCACCTGCAGGGATTGCAACACCTGCAGGGACTGCCATTCCTGCCTGCTCAGAGGGGAGCTGCAAGAAGGGAAAATTGCAGCTCATTTTCCACTTGCATGGCTGTCCTGGCAGTCAGTCCCATGTTGTCCTGTGGATCTAGAGGATGGATCATCAGGAGAAGAACTGGTTTCCAAAAATCCTCTCTGCCATTTGCAACTCTGCTGCTGCAGGAGGAGGAAGAGGAGAAGGATGAGTAGGAGGAGGAGGAGGATGAGGAGAAGAAAGGGAGAAGGAGAAGGAGGAGAAGGAGAAGGAGAAGGAGAAGGAGAAGGAGAAGGAGAAGGAGAAGGAGAAGGAGAAGGAGAAGGAGAAGGAGAAGGAGAAGGAGAAGGAGAAGGAGAAGGAGAAGGAGAAGGAGAAGGAGAAGGAGAAGGAGAAGGAGAAGGAGAAGGAGAAGGAGAAGGGGAAAGGGAAGGGGAAGGAGAGGGAGAAGGAGGAGGAGGAGGATAAAAAGAAGAAGAGGAGGAGAAGGAGGAAGAGGAAGGCTGAGCTCCTTCAGAGCTGAAGCCCTTTGCACTAGTTGTGCTCAGGAACAGGAGAGCAGCCCTGGATCCTGGGAGAGGCTGCAGTCGCTCCCTGGGCACGCTCCGCCCGTGGGGGCACCTGGAGACTGATCCCACAGGAGGCTCCCTGGCCAAGTGCAGGATTCTGCAGCTACTTGCAGTCAGCCACTGTCGGAGCAGGGAGTGCTCGGGCTCCTGGCTGGTACCTGAGCTGATAATTGCTCAGAAAAATTAAGGGTTGGGTAATTCCTCCCGAAATTAATTGCCTCGCTGAGCTGCCGCAGGGCACGCGCCACAAGAGGGGTTGAAGATGATACAACAACTTCCCTCTTCAGGATTAAACCAGGTGGCAAGAGCCCACCTTTGTCACAAAGAGCTTGTGGCTTTGGGGACTCCTTTTCTCCAATTTTTTTTTTTTTTTGGCTTTTCTACTGTTTCTGAAATGGTTTTGATGGTCCTAAGGAGCTGCAGGAATTTATGGGCAGTGCTTTTGTCAGCCTCACCTGAGCTGGCAGCAGCTTGCTTTGCTCATTTTAACACTTCTTTTATAAGCAGCCACTACTCCTCACAGAATGTTTATAAACAGAGGCAGGAAATAAGAAGAGACTCAGGATATTCTCAGTTGATCTAAAGTCAGCCTTTCTTCCCCTTCACACGGGCTGCTCTCAGTTTCCTCCTCTCTCTCAGGCTGTGATGCTGACTTGGGGTGAAATCCTTATTTCCCCAGCATGTCTTGACTTTGGGAAAAATTTCTCATTCTCCCTTCTCGTCTCTTGGCTCCCTGGAGGAAGATTCCTCTGGGAAATGGATGCTCTGCCTGTGCTGCCTCCTTCCTTCACCTCCTTATGGGAAGAATTTCCTTTTTCAGGAAAAGAAGACACAGACTCATGGATTCCTAAAGAAATGGAGCTGGCACTCCCTGCCCAAGGCGGACCAGCTTTATTTGTGTCTCTGCCCTTCTTAAACACTCCCAATGAAGAAGTTTTCATCACCCTCCAGGGAGAATATTCCCATACACCACTTTTTCACCCATGGAAATTTTCCCTTTGCTTTTCCTTTATTACCAGCCCTAATCATAGAGGTTTTTTTCACTCAGTTCACACCTCCCAGACATGGGGATGATCTCCAAGTGCTCCAGAGCTCTCCTGGATTGTCCTGGCCTTTGCAAAGGATCCTGCAGGTCCTTGCAGCTCCTCTTCCATTTATGAGAACCCGAACAGGACATTTGCCTTTACCAAACCTGCCCTGGGGAAGTGGTTTCCAGAAATTCTCTCTGCCATTTGCAACTCTGCTGCTGCAGGAGAGGAAAAGGAAAAGGATGAGGAGGAAGAGGAGAAGGAGGAGAAGGAGAAGGAGAAGGAGAAGGAGAAGGAGAAGGAGAAGGAGAAGGAGAAGGAGAAGGAGAAGGAGAAGGAGAAGGAGAAGGAGAAGGAGAAGGAGAAGGAGAAGGAGAAGGAGAAGGAGAAGGAGAAGGAGAAGGAGAAGGAGAAGGAGAAGGAGAAGGAGAAGGAGAAGGAGAAGGAGAAGGAGACCACCCCCAGCTGTCCCCACCTGTCAGGAGTTGTGCAGAGCTTCAAGCGCCCCCCTGAGTCTCCTTCTCTCCAGGCTGAGCCCCTTCCCAGCTCCCTCAGCCTCTCCTGGGGCTCCAGACCCTTCCCAGCTCTGTTCCCTTTCCTGGCTCCAGCTCCTTTCTTGTCATGCGGGGCCCAAAATGTCCCCCAGCCCTCTGAGCCTTTCCCCAGCATGGCAGAGGGATGCAGTGCCCAGGAGCCTCCCCAGGATTCCTCCCTGGGGTCTCTCCCAGCTGCACAGCCCCTGTGCCCTGCAGTGACTGTCCCAAAGCCAGGCTCAAACAGGAAACCCAGGTTGTCAGAGCCCCTGGATGCTCCCACAGCTCCTCTCTGCCATCCTGTGCTGCCCCAAGCTGGATGAAGAGGTCGGGGGTGCCCCAGAGATTGCCCAGGCTGTGCCCCATGAGTGACCAGCCCAGAACTGAGCAGTTTCAAATGAATTTGGGGAGGAAAAAAATCGTCTCTACTTGGGAAAAGTCCCACAAATCAGAGAGATTCTTCTTCTTGTGGACAGTCAAGCTGTTCCCTTTTTCTGTCACCTTTTGGATTTCAAGTAATTTGATTTTAATCGTTGCAGGGTAATTTTGAGCTGAGATTTTGATCCAAGTTGTCTGGGAGGTGGGAGTTTTGGGACCAGGTGAACCAGGGGGTGCTTTGTGGGGCACTCCCTGATGAAATGGGAATTGCTGAGGCACGACAGGTGCAGATCCATATAGATCCCAGTGCAATGGATTGGGAAGTGCAGAGTCCTGGCCAGGGAAGTGCCAGATCTCCCTCTTCAGGCTGCTGTTTTTGCCTCTGGAAGGTCACAGTTTATCTGACAAATGTCGTTCACCCCAAACAACAATGCCTTGAGGAAGGAGAGAAACATTATTTTGATAAAAACCATTCACAGAGTGAAGCTGTCCTGGGACTTTGGAAGTCTGTCCCGCAGAAAGTTTGCTGGACAAAGTGCAGAAGAGAGAAAAGAGGGAGATAAATGCATTTTATCACCCAGGAATTATGTAATGAACAGGTGTATTGCCACCTTTGGCTTCTCTGCACCCTGCCCTCCTCTTTCTTTCCCTAGGATTTACACTTCCCCACAGTTTTGCAACTCCAAAAAGTGGCTGGGTTTGCAAAGCAGCTGGAGCTCCACGTGTTTTCCTGCCTTGCTCTGACAGGATTTACCCAGAACACCCAGCCCACAGTCCCAGCAGGGCAGGGGTGCTCTGTAGTCATTTCTCACTGCCTGGCTCTGCAAACCCAGGAGCTGTGCAGGTCCCCGGGATGCTGTGTGGGCGCTGTCTCCTCACTCACCTTTGGGGTTTTATGAAATGTTTGTTCTGGCAGCAGCTGGGGACTCCTGGGCTGGGACAGTCGCCGAGAGCTGGGGCAGTCCCCAAGAGCTGGGACAGTCCCCAGGAGCTGGGACAGCTCTGTCACCCTGCAGAGGAGCTGCAGCTGGAAGTGCACTTGGGCAGAAACTCCCCCAGCCTTGAAGGATTTTTACCAGGGAATTTTCCATATCCTGGTTCATGCCTCAAAATGTGGCCTGACGGTAAATAGGAATAAAAATAATAATAAAGGTGTATTAATAAAAATACAGAAACATGGAATGTCTTGAGATGCCACCTAGCATAATGGACAAGGAGGGGGATGGAATTCCTGAGCAAAAAATTATGGGGACAGGACACTCCCAGTGGGAGCTGGGGGTGGCACAGCTCAGTTATGGGGACAGGACCTTCCTGAACAGTGTCAGCTCTGTGTGCCCAGCTCAGGATCCATCCTGACTGACAGAAATTAGGATTTATTCAGTAGAAACCGTGATAAAGGTTTCCTGTCTCAACACCCATGGGTGAGATGCAGCTCTGAGTCAGTCACTCTTTGATGTCTTGAGTCACTTGGGAGATAAAACATCTCAGGGTAACAGTTCATGTCCTCCAGGAGAAGTGTCTAAAGGCAAATCCGCCTCTGGAGACACCTTCCCCCATGGAACAGCTTTGGGGTGGTTTTTGTTGTCCTTAGCTGCTGGGGTACATTTCATTATCCTAGAAATGTTTTATTGTCTCTTGCAGCCACCAGGTCTCACCCAGAGCTCATCACCTGGTTGGAGGAGGTATTTCAAGGAGACCTTGGATCAGCCAGGGAGCTGAAGGCTCTGACAAAGATCCTGCAGAAGAAATCAGTGACTGAAATCCGGGAGGAACCAAGGGATTCCCTGTGGGCTGGCTCTTGCCATCGTCTGTCTCGTTCAGGGCACTGGGATTGCAGCCTGGGCTGTCAAATGCAGGGAGCCCCCAATGCAGGGAGTGATTGGCATCTGACTCCGTGGTTCAGGAGGATGAACAATTGCTTTATTAATCTATAATTAAGATTGCTTTATTAATTTATTACACTAATACTATATTAAAACTATACTATACTATACTATACTACACTAAACTATACTATACTATACTGTACTATACAATACAAAAAATACTGAAAGGATAATAAAAAGATACGAAAGAAAACCCATGACTGTCTCAGACAGCCAGGACACAGCTTTGCCCCAGCTGGCCAAGGAAACAAAACAATCCTCAGCAGAATCCAACTGACAAATCCCTTCAGGCAAACAATCTCCATAACACATTCCACGTGTGCAAAACCAGCAGGAGCAGTGAATAGAGAGAAGAATTGTCTTCTCTTCTTCTCTCTGTGCTTCTCCAGGAAAAATCCTGGGAGAGAGGATTGTGTCTCTCTCTGTTCAGGGAATGTGAATGCCACGCCTGGGCCAGCTCCATTCCTGGAGGCTCTCCCTGCTCCTGGTGGCACTTTGGAGGGGCAGCACACGAGGAGCACTCACGGCTGGTGTGACAAAGGGAGGGAGCTGCTCTCCCACAAACAGCTCAGTCAAGGTGCCCTCGGTAGGGGCAGGACTCTGGGAAGGCTCTGGGCAGGAATGCTAATTAGCAGCTGACTTTTAAAGATGAGGGAATCGGTGTGTCAGTCTGGGACTGGAGTTCACTGCACAGCTGAGAAACTTCAGGCAGAATAAAGGGAAAATCAGATGTTTTCCTGTCTGGGAACCAGGCAGGTGGGGAAGGAGGCAGTGGGCTCCTTCACAGCTCCCAGCATGGGGAATGGAAGTGGCAAAGCATCCTTTAGGAACCCAGGGCAGGGAGGAGAAGCCCCAGACTGAGCAGACACAGAATCAGGAAAAAAACACCTGAAGCCTTTCCCCAACCTCCTGCAGACACTGCTGTGTGTGCCAAAAAGGTGATTTTAAAAAATTAAAAAATAAAATGTCTATTACCTCTAAATCCCTAAAAGAAAATAACTTGGAAAAAAATTAATTGAAGAAAATTTAGATAGATTGGACGGGATAAGATAAGTTTGGATTGGATAAGATAGATTTAGATTGGATAATAAGGAGGAATTCTACCCTGGCAGGATGGGCAGACCCTGGCACAGATTCCCAGAGCAGCTGGGGCTGCCCCTGGATCCCTGGCAGTGCCCAAGGCCAGGTTGGACATTGGGGCTGGGAGCACTGGGGACAGTGGGAGGTGTCCCTGCCATGGCAGGGGTGGGACAACCTTTCAGGTCCCTTCCAACCCAAACCATTCTGGGATTCTCTATTCTATGAAAAGACAAACAGAAATATTTGCTACAAGCCCTGAGCCTGGCATCCTGTGGAAGAAAACTTGGTGACAAGGAAAGGTGTGACCACGGTCCCACTGTCAGTGGCAGAGCAGTGCTCTGCAGGAACACACACATCTCCTCCCATGGTCTGAGTCTGCAGCCTCCAATTCCCTTTGACAGCCTGGAAATCGTGCCCTGGAAAATGCAGAATTTCCATCCAGCCCTGCAGGGCTCTGATCTGCCTGGGGAGGAGGAGGAGGAGGAGAGAAGGAGGATCAGCTCAGCTGGGCAGAGCTGTGAGCAGGGGTTTAGGATTTACAGATCTTTGCTGAGGGTAGCTGGGAGTGAGGAGTCTCAGATGAATTCTCTTTATTTCTCTGCAGTTCTGACTTGGACTGACATATTTTAGTGCAGCTTCATCAGAAACAGCTCAAGGGATGGCAAGAGCTGCAAGATTTCATTATTGTGCAATTCAAGGATGAAAGCAAAACCATTCTTGTGACCTGAACTTCAGCCTTGTGCATATCATGTACAATGGGGAAGTTGTCAATCAAAAATTCCTCTCAAACTTTTTTTTCTGTGCTCAGACCTTCCCAGTTTTCTCACAATCCCCCTGAAGGGAGTTGGTGGTCCCTATTTTTTAATTTAAACGTGGGAAAACAGGAATGTGATTGAAAGTTGAAGTGGTGGCACAGTGGAGACATGATTTGGGAAGTGCCAGCATGGTAGTCCAGAGAAGAACATTCGGGTTTGTTTTATCAGAGTGCCAGGAAAATAGAAATAAACAGAGGAGGAAGAGCTGGACAAGGCAGGGCTGCAGAAAGGGGAAGGGTTTGGGCAGTGGGAGTGGAAGCAACTGCTCTTCTCTGGGCTGGGAAGCCTCAGATTGAATATTCTGAGCAATTTGGGCACCACAATGGAAGAAAGACATGAAATTGTTAGAGAGCATCCAAAGGGAGGCAGCAAAGGTGTTGATGGGCCTTGAGGGGAAGCTGCATGAGGAGCAGCTGAGGTCACATGGAGAAGAGGAGACTGAGGGGAGACTCCTCACAGGTACCAGTTCCTCAGGAGGGGAAGAGGAGGGGCAGCTCCCATCTCTGCTCTGGGACAGGGACAGCAGCCAGGACACGGCTGGGGCTGGGCCAGGGCAGCTCAGGCTGGAGATCAGGGCAAGGCTCTTCCCCCAGAGGGTGCTGGCACTGCCCAGGCTGCCCAGGGAATGGGCACGGCCCCGAGGCTGCCAGAGCTCCAGGGATGCCCAGGCTGGGGTTGGTGGGGCTCTGGGCAGGGTTTGGGATTGATCATCCCTGTGGGTCCCTTCCAGCTCAGCCCATTCCATGATTCTGTGAGAGGGAGGGATGGGGGAGATAAAGGGTGGGGGAGAAATTTGGGCAGAGCTTCAGGGATGGCCAGGGTGGGGTTGTTGGGGGGTCTGAGCAGGGCCAGGGGCTGCACTGGATGATCCTTGGGGTCCCTTCCAGCTCAGGATATTCTGTGGTACCCTGTGATGGTGAAGGTGCCAGCCCAGGCCCTGTCTCCTGCCCTGGGAACAGCCATCCCTGCAGCACTGGCACACACAGATCCCTTCCCGTGGCCACCCATGGCCTTTGGGGCCCCTCTGTGGCCCTGGCCAGCCCCAGCCGTGTGGTGCTGGCCCAGAGAGAGCTCTGGGCTGTGTTTGGCTCCAAGCTGCACTCTGAGGCCAGCAGCTGGGCCTGAAGGGGCAGTTTGCCCCTGCCCAGCACGTTAGCTAATGAGCAGAGGTTGGAAATCCACCCCGGTACCTCGTGAGGATGCCCTGAGCTGGTGGGGCTGCAGAGGTTTAATGCAGCTGTGAAATGAGTCCAGGTTTGATGGACCCTGCTGCCAGGCAGGGGGAGCAGAGTGGAGACCTCCTGCCTTCTTGTCCCAAGCTGTGGGGACTCAAAACCAGGCAGCCCTGGCAGCCCTGGGCCACTCCCTGCTGTGGCAATTCCCACCTGGCAGCACCCAGCTGGGCAGGGCTGGCACTGCCTGCAGTCACTGAGGGTCCCACCATTGGCACAACCAACCTGAAACTCCCACTGGTGGGCTGGTAGTAAATAGAGGGTTAAACATGAAGGGTTTGGGGTGGGAGCGGCGTTTTTGAGCCTTTGTGTGACACCTCAGCTCTTCTCTGAACTGCTGAAATGTTCAGGAGTTGGCAGGAGAGCCCACATGGATTGGGAAGGCTGTGCCTCCCAAATCCTCAGACCTTCCTGGGTCAGGGACAAGAGAGAGAAGATTTGGAATGGGAATTACCCTGGGATAGGCTCGGGACAAGCTGTTCTTGGGGCCAATTTCCTGTCCAAACCCTGCAGGGAAGGTGCCAGGTGTGCCCAGGAAGGATCTGTGTGCTGGAAATGCAGCATGCACTGACCAGGGACCTGGCCAGGCTGTTCCTGGCAAGAGGTGGCACGGGAGGAAGCACAGCCAGTGCCAGGCTGCTCTTTGACAAAACGTCATTGCATTTCAATTCCCAAGGGTGGTGCTGGTTCAGAAGCTCTCCAGGCCCAATCCAAGCCTAAATAACTCGCCCAGAGTCACCCCATGGGTGAGGGGCTGCTGCTCAGGCAAAGCTCTGAAAAAAGTAAAATTCACATTTCCATTGCATCCAGGCCAGCAGGATGGAATAACTGGGGAGTTCTGCCAGCATTCCTGGCTGTACTCAGCCTCACCTGAGTGCTGTTTTACACCTTCTCCTGGTGGAATTGAACTCCTGCTCTCAGAAATCCTGCTCTGCCTTTTCTCCCCACTCAGTTGTTGTCATGTCCTGGAATATCCAAAATCCAGAGCTGTGGAGACATCCTGGTGTGCAGAGGGGCACGACTGGGCCTGGATTGTGGCTGCAGGACAGGAGATTTTTGAGATGTCCAAACCAATCAGGTCCCACTGTTCTGCCTGTTCCATCTAATTCAGTTAAGAATGAATTTTTGGGGAAATGAGACCCAGCTGTTCCTGGGTAGAAAGGCCTCCAATTATTGACCCATCCTCCCATCCTTCCCCTGGTGACTCAGCAGCTCCCTGAGCTTTATGTAAATTCACATTCCTGAGTGCTTACCTGTCTGATCCTGATACTGCCCTGATTTATCAATAAACACCTCCCTCTAATCTTTGTTCTTCTGTTTCTTCTAAGGCCTCATAATAAATATTTTCATTTGTGCTCCATTCAGAAAAGCTGAAACTCTCATCACACCATGATGAAATCTCGTGGGACTTTTGATACAATTGCAAAGTGGCAAACCCCATTTTATGGCTCCTTCCCAGCAGCAGGTGAGTGATTTATTGGCCTCTTTCCTGAAACCCAAAGCTCTGCATCATTTTTTGTCATCAGGACTGCAAGAGAGGAGGTCAGAGAGCCCGGTGAGAGCTGTCTGTGCAATCACAGAAAGCGTGGGGCTGCAGCATCAATGTCACCCAAAAAGCCACCTGGGCATCTTCTGCTCTAATGGGACTGAGAGTGGGAGAGGGAGGGAAGGTCTTGGTCCACAGATCTGCTGCAGAGGGAGGACTCAGACCTGGGGAGATTGAGGTGCACCAGCCAAGCATCCTTGGAAGTGTCCCAGACCTGGCTGGACAGGCTTGGAGCACCCTGGGACAGTGGAAGGTGTCCCTGCCATGGCAGGGGTGGGATGAGCTGAGCTTTAACTGACCATTCCAGGACTCTCTGCAGGCTGATAAATGGAAATTTACAGGCATTAGCAGGTCCTTCCAGACTATCAGGTGCATTAGTTTATTTATCACTAAATAAATACCTCAGTATCAGCAGATCTGGGCTCCTCCTGGTATCACAGTGCCCTACTTTGCCTGGCCCGACCCACGGGTCAGCAGGCTGGGCTGGGCTCTGCTGGGCTGGGAACGGGGCTTGCCCTGTGCTCACCTGGCTGTCAGATCCTGCAGCTCTGCTCAGGCCCTGGGGTGCTGTGGGAGGGCCTGACCTCCAGATAACGGGGCTGGAAAGGGATGGAGAACAGGCAGCTCTGGGAGCTGGGCTGGCTCCAGGGCAAGCTCTGCCCTGGTGAGCATGGGGAGCCCAGCTCCAGCCCTGGGCTGCATGTGGCACCATCAGTCTGTGCTCGGGGCAGGGATGAACTCTCAGGAGGAATTCCAGGCTTTTTCCCCCGGGGATGGCAGCTGGGTGATCCCCACCCTGAGGAACTCAAAGCTCCATCTCCGTGGGACACGCTGGGCCTGCTGCTCCCGAGGGGACACCTGACTGGGCCAGGGCTGCTGGAGGTGGAATCCCAGAATCCCAGAGAACAGAATCACAGAGAACAGAATCACAGAATCAATCCCAGAATCCTGGAATCCCAGAGAACAGAATCTCAGAACCAAGCCCTGAATCCTGGAATCCCAGAGAACAGAATCCCAGAATCCCAGAGAACAGAATCCCAGAATCCCAGAACAGAATCCCAGAACCCCAGAAACCCAGAATCCCAGAATGCCAGAACCAGAATCACAGAATCACAGAATGAGCTGGGCTGGAAAAACCCTTTGAAATCATCAAGCCCAACATGTGACCTGACACCACCTCATCACCCAGACCATGGCACTGAGTGCCACATCCAGGCTTTTCTTAAACTTCTCCAGGGATGGGGACTCCACCACGCCCCTGGACAGCCCCTTCCAATGCCCAACCACCATTTCTGTGAAGAAATTCTTCCTGATGTCCAACCTAAACTACTCCTGGTGCAGCTTAGTGCTGTTCCCTCTCCTCCTGTCCCTGTTCCCTGGAGCACAGCCCGACCCCCCCGGCTGTCCCCTCCTGGCAGGAGCTGTGCAGAGCCACAAGGTCCCCCCTGAGCCTCCTTTGCTCCAGGCTGAGCCCCTTCCCAGCTCCCTCAGCTCTCCTGGGGCTCCAGCCCTTCCCAGCTCTGTTCCCTGCCCTGGATGTGCTCCAGCACCCCAAACCAACCCCTCCTGCTGCAGAGTGCAAGGCCAGTGAAGGTTCCCTCCTGGGAGGAGCTCAAGTGTCCAACTGTGTCCCTGTCCTGCAGGTGCCTGGAGCCAGCCTGGGTTTGGAGCCTGGCTGATTTCTTTGCATGAAACAAGGCACAGAACCAAGGGCATCACTTGTGGAGCCACCCCAAGAAGGTTGAGAGTAGAAAATCGTGAGTGGTAGGGAGGAGGAAGCTGCCCAGGACTTGGCAGAGAGCGTGTGGCCATTGGAATGTGGGAATGGAACTGATTTGGTTTGGTCTGGAAATGACGTGGGAAGGGTTTGTGCTCAGGCTGCGCCTCCAGGCGTGGGCTGGGAGCCTCTGAGGGGTCGATGGGCTCAGCCCTGGGCATGTCCTGGCTGTGCTGGGACTGAGCCTGGCCCAGTCCAAACCCCCGGGGCCAGCAGGAGCTGTGCCTGGCCTGGGTGAGCCAAGGAACCCAAACCAACACTGACCATGGTGTTGCACACCCACAGAGGTCATTTCAGGAGAGACCTGGGGTCATGAAATGCCCAGGGCAGGAAATTTTATATTTGAGTCTCCAACTTTACATTTCAGTCTCCAATTCTACATTTCAGCATGCAATTTTACATTTCAGCATCCAGTTTTATATTTGAGTCTCCAATTCTACTTTTGAGTGTCCAATTTTACATTTGAGTCTCCAATTCTACATTTCATTCTCCAGTTTTACATTTCAGTATCCAATTTTACATTTAAGCCTCCAATTTTACATTTCAGCCTCCAATTTTACATTTCAGTGTCCTCCATCTTGTTGGCTGCATTCTTGTCATGACTTGGAGTGAGACATCTACACCAAAGCATCAAACATTGAAGTTAAATCTGGTTATCTAGCACCACAAGTGAACAAAAAAAGTGTGGAATAGATCAAGTTTTGATTAATTAACATGTGCAAACTGCATCCCTCGTGAGACACACGACAGGAGCTGGGACACCCAGCTGCTGTCACCAGGAAGGGTTTCAGCATCCCAGGGCTGAAACCCCTCTGTGGTGGAGTTTTAATGAAGCCCAGGAGCAGATTCCAGGTGAGGCCGAGGGCAGGAGCAGCTCTGTGACCAAAGGAGCTCCTCTGTCCCTGTCACATCTCTGCGACAGGCTCTGTCACACCCAACCAGCAGCTACTCCTCACTCCATACCTGCACTTGGAATTAATTTGCTGCCTGAGCTTTTGGGAAGTCCCAGTTGATTTTCCTGCTCCTCTGACAGGTCTGACATTTTCCCTGCTCTCCTGTTTTCTGCTCGTGCCACTTTAGCCTAATTTGAGTCAAGGTGCAGCCCACGCTGCTGGCACAGGGAACTGCTCTGCTTTTCAGCATCTGTCCCACACATTTCATTTCCATTTAACCCTCCCTGCTCCAGAGTTTAAAGTGGAAAGGTCACAGTCATTACCTGCAGAAAGCCAATTTATGGGTGCTGTAAACACTGAGGTGTTGATGCCTCAGGCTGTCCTGTCCCAGAGAGCTGCTCTGAGCTCTGAGGAGGAGGAGGAGAGGAAGGGGTCTTGCCTTATTTATATATTATTGTTTTATATATATATTATTGCCTTATATATGTTACTATATAATAATTATTGCCTATTATTATAGTTATTATTATTGCCTTACATACATGATTTTCCTATATATATTACTACATTATATTGTTATTGCCTATTATTATAATTATATTACTTTTATTGTCTTATATATATTACTACATTATATTATTATTGCCTTATACATATTATTGCCTTATATATATTAATATATTATATTATTATTATTGTCTATTATGATATTACTATTATTACTTCATATATATTACTATATTACATTATTATTATATATCACTATTATAATTATTGCCTTATATATTATTGCCTATTATTATAATTATTACTATTATTATTATTGCCTTATGTGTATTATTGCCTTATATCTATTACTACATTCTAAACCCCAAACTCTGAGTTTCCCACCCTGTGATATCACACACTTCTATTCAAACCCCACACCCAC
Organism: Haemorhous mexicanus; assembly: GCF_027477595.1. NCBI lineage: Eukaryota > Metazoa > Chordata > Aves > Passeriformes > Fringillidae > Haemorhous > Haemorhous mexicanus. The sequence continues at coordinate 1,618,313 of NC_082367.1, forward strand.
AATCCCAGTTCTGTCATTCCATTCTGGAAGCTTCTCCATGGCCTCAGGTCAGTGCAGTGTTCTCTGGGGGTCAGTGCCTGGCAGCACAGAAAGTCTGAAATTCTCAGCAGTAACCAGGGCTCCAACACTGGGGGTTTTAGGGTGGAGGCTGCCCCTTCTCCTTCTCCTTCTCCTTCTCCTTCTCCTTCTCCTTCTCCTTCTCCTTCTCCTTCTCCTTCTCCTTCTCCTTCTCCTTCTCCTTCTCCTTCTCCTTCTCCTTCTCCTTCTCCTTCTCCTTCTCCTTCTCCTTCTCCTTTTCCTTCTCCTTCTCCTTCTCCTCTTCCTCCTTCTCCTCCTTGTCTTCTCCTTCTCCTTCTCCTTCTCCTTCTCCTTCTCCTTCTCCTTCTCCTTCTCCTTCTCCTTCTCCTTCTCCTTCTCCTTCTCCTTCTCCTTCTCCTTCTCCTTCTCCTTCTCCTTCTCTTCTCCTCCATGGGTTTGGGTGGAATTGTGTAACAGGATTAAAAAAGTCCCCATTACAGGCACCAACCAACTTTTAACCCAAGAACCAACCAACATGTGGTTGGTTATTGGGTTAAAAGTAAAAATAATTCAGGTGTCATTTCATAATTGCACAGTTTATCCTTAAAATGCCTTGCAGAGAGAGACAGGGCTCCATTTTCAGTGTGTCAGAGTGAAGTGCTGCAGAACTCAGGGTTTGTGGGACTGTGACAGAGATAAGAACTAACAAACATCTGAGTCTCAACAAGAAACACCATCTCACACATTTAATCCCAACCCTGGCAAAAAAGAAGCAAAGACTCCACAGGAGGTGTCCTGGAAGACTCAGGCTGCCTGTCCCTGCCTCCAAACTCAGGCTCTGGGATTCAGCTGGGCTCAGAGGAAACCATAGGAAATTCCTCAGACACAGAAAAATGAGCTTAGCCCAGAGAAACCACAGCTCATCTCTGCTCCCAGGAGAGGGACATCTCATTCCAGGATGTCTGGAGTGCTCCCTCATCCCACACCAGCCTCATGTCCTTCCTATGGGAACTGGAGATGTGGAGCTGCAGCCCATGGATGTTGTGGTGGTACCAGTTGGGTTTCTCTGGGTCTGGATTGAAGGCACTTGAGACAGCAGTTCATGTTCACACTCAGGTGTTTATTATTTCTTACCACTAAAAGAGTCTCACTGCTGTGAGTTCAGCAGCTTTCCATTAGAAGGCACAAAATGGCCAACAATCTCTGGTTACAAGGTCTTTTAAGACTAAACCATCCAATTAAGAGCTGACACCTGGATTATTTTCCCTTTCAACCCAATAACTGATCCCAAAGAGCCCCAATGCAGACTTTTCTGCCCAATTACAAAATGCCACCCAAACCCATGGAGAAGGAGGAAGAAGAAGCATGAAGAAGAAGCCCAGGATGACACCCTGTGCCCTCCATCTTGCTTCCATCCACAGCACACTAAAAACCCCAAACCCTCAATTTCTCACCCAGTGACACACCTACACTGCTCTCTATAATCCATTTCACACTTCTGTGGGTTCCAGTCTGTCTTGAAGTCTGGGAAACTTTCTCCATGAGTGAGAGTCAAAGTCAGAGCTCCCCTGGGGGTCAGGGCACCCCAGAGCAGACAGAAATATTCCCAGTGCTCTGGGTTTGCACAGATGTCATTGGGCACTTGGAATCTTCTGTAATTACTGATTTGGTTCCTTTTGATGTGCCCCTTGGTTTGGTTCCTTGCCACATGGTTTAGAACACGTTCCAGGTGAACGCTGAGAAATCGAGTTGAGGAAGTTGAAATTATTTTATTTTTTATGAATAGTTGAAAGTGGAATCTGGAAAACATATGGAATCTGACAAAATCTCATTTCTCCAAGTCTATTTAGCTTTAAAAATCTGGTAATAATGATGTAAGATTTCTTTTTTTCAATAAAAATACATAATTTTGGAAAAACTTACTTTATTAAACTCTTTGTGTTGAGGTAATAGAATAAAATCTGATATTTTACACTCAATGTTTTTTTCTCTGAGTGTAAATTTTTTTGCTTTAAACTTGTGTTTTGAAGGAAAAACTGAAGTGAGCTCATGGACTTCTTGCAGTGGTAGGATCACAACAATTCCCTGGTGGCGTGGGGACTGCTTGGCTGCATCCAGAACTCCCCCTGGCTCCCTCATTCCAGCAGGATCCCAAAGTGGTGTTGATGGTTTGCTCCTTGTCTTCTGCCACACCTCCCTGGGAGAGCTCCTCATTTTTTATGGCAAATTTTCCCTGTTTTTGAAGGCTGGGGAGTGCCCACTGTCCCCAGAGACCCCCAGTGACCCACCCTGGGTCTCTGCTCTGCCCTTCCTCTCCTGCTGAGGCTCCCGTGACCCCGACAATGTTGGGCTCCCACCGAATTCTCCATAAACCCTTGGAAGGGTTTAGCAGATGCTTGCAAATTTTATTCCTTAGTTCTGGTGTTAACCTAGGCCAGAGGCTGATCTGAGCTTGTGGCACAAAGTCCCAGAACCTCAGAGGTTGGAAAGGGCTTTGAGGATCATGGAGTGCAGCCATCCCCCAGCACTGCCAATGTCCCACATCCTCTAAGGGCTCTAAAATCCCTCCAGGAATGGTGATTCCAGCGCTGCCCTGGAACCTGAGCACTCTTCCCATGAGGAAAATGTCCCTGAGATCCACCCTGAGCCTGCCCTGGCCCAGCCTGAGGCCGTTCCCTCTCCTCCTGTCCCTGTTCCCTGGAGCACAGCCCGACCCCCCCGGCTGTCCCCTCCTGGCAGGAGCTGTGCAGAGCCACAAGGTCCCCCCTGAGCCTCCTTTGCTCCAGGCTGAGCCCCTTCCCAGCTCCTCAGGAACTCTCCAGCCCCTTCCCTGCTCTGTTCCCTTCCCCCTGGACACTCTCCAGCCCCTCCAGGTCCCTCTTGTCATGAGGAGCCCAAAAATGACCCCAGAATTGGAGGAGTGGCCTCGCCAGGGCTCCTGGTGCTCCTGACACCAAACAGATTCTGCTCCTTTGCTGAAGGGGAGATCTGAACTGCCCAGGGCTGAGCAGCAAACCCGGCCTCGAGCTCCTGCCTGGGGTCAGGACACGAGGACCAAGGACAGAGCAGCCCCTTCCATTCCCTCTCCTGAGCTCCAGCCAGGCCTGGGCAGCAGGTGAAGCAGCAGCCCCTGCAGGGAAATGGGGTGTGGAGGCTCCACTTTGGGGCTGGTTCAATGCAGGGAGGAGCAGCTGTGTTCTGACAGGGAGGATTTACCTGTCACTGTGATATTTTATGAAAAAATCCCCTCGCCAGGATTTTTTCTCCTGGGAAGATTCAGCTTCTCCATGTTTTGCTCCTCTGGAATGGGATTTGGAGAATTGTTTACCCATCATGTGATTTGTTTTTAAGTAATGGCCAACCCCAGCCCAGCTGTGTCAGACTTCTGAGTCAGTCACAAGATTTTATTATTGATTCTTGTCTAGCCTTCTGATGTCTCCTTTCTCTTTCTTTAGTATAGTTTTAGTATAGCATTTTCTTTTAATATAATATAATAAAATAATAAATCGGCCTTCTGAGAACTCAGAGTCAAATTCTCATCTCTCACCTCATCCTGGGGACCCTCACAACACCACAACATTTACGCTGCCCGTTCTCTGTTACCCTTCCATACTTTCCCCAATTTTCTCAGGTTGTTGGAGAGCACACCCCAGATACCCCCACTCTGGGAGCAGTGCCCAGGTGATGCAGCTGCCCTCAGCAGAGTGACAGTGAAGCAAAGGTGGCTTTCTTCTTTCTTGTCATCTCTTCCTGGGGCTCTGGAGTCCAGACAGACACAGCCTGGGAGGTGTCTGCAGTCACAGCTCAGCTCTTGATCCACATTTCCCACGCCTGTGGCCATTCCAGCCCTGTTTTAAACCACCAGCAGGCTTGCAGGGCTGCAGTGGCAGAGCTCTGTGCCTCTGCAGGAGCTCCAGCCCGCAGTGTGACCTCCTGGAGCAGTGACAGCTGGGCACAGCTCTGCCAGCCCCAGCTCCTCTCTCCTGCCAGACAGCTGGCTGGGGACAGTGACACGGTGACCAGGGGCACCACAGCTCTGGCCTGCCCATGGCACCTGCCCAAATGAATTAATCAGAGTGATTAATTCCTCCTCCTCCTCCTCGGAGCCATGGCTGCTCCCTGCCAGCGTGGGGGGACAGACAGGGGGGCTGCACACCAAGGGGGCTGCAGACAAAGGGGATGCTGTCTGGGGGATTTGTTGATGCCAAATGTGTTCACTGTCTGTCTCTCAGTATCAGAGGAGTGTCTGGAAGGGCTGGTCAGCAGCCATGGGGATGGTGCTTGCTGGCAGTGTCCTGACAAGGGCAGAGGAGCCCTGGGGAGCTCAGTGAGGAGAGGAGACACTTGGAGAGCAAAGCCAGGCCCTGCTGGGACTGCTGTGTTCCCATCCCACTGCCACTGAGCCTTCCTTCCCTCTGCTGCCTGGCAGCAGGGATCTCCACAGATGGGATGTGTCCTGTTCCAGCCTCTGCACTCAGCTCCCTGCCCAGAACTGCTGCAAGAGAAGCACTTGGGGAGTGAAAAAAAGCACTTTGGGAGCAAGGAAAGCACCTTGGGAGCCAGAAAAACACGTTGGAAGCAAGGAAAGCACCTTGGGAGCCAGAAAAACACCTTGGGAGCAAGAAAAGCACCTTCGGAGTAAGGAAAGCACCTTGGGAGCAAAAAAAAACACTTTGAGAGGAAAGAAAAGGGCTTTGGGAACAAGGAAAGCACCTTGGGAGAAAGAAAGACACCTTGGGAGCAAAAAAAGCACCATGGGAGCAAAAGAAGCACCTTGGGAGCACTGCCTGGACACTCTCTGGCTCCAAAGCCTTACCCAAACTCCTGGAAAGAGTGCAGGAGCTGAGCTGACAAGGAATTTCTGTTCCTGGCAAGTGGAATTGGGGCTGATTTTCTGTTCTTTATGGAGGAAATGGAAAACAGGGCTCACCTGGAGGAAAATCAGCCAAGGGGACCTGATAGATCCAACCCCTGAAAATAGTGCTGTTTATAAAAAAATTCAGGAGTTTCTTTCCTGAAATCCTGAACCTGGAGCTCTCATCCTGAACCAGGATGTGTCACAGCCTCAGTCACTGTGCCCAGCCCTGGAAGAAGAAAGGGGCAGCCAGAGCAATGAAGGCCCCCCACCAGTAAATTTTATTAATCACAGTTGTCCTCTGATCCCTGGGGCTCCCAGGGAACTGCCCCCAGCAGCCAGGCAGAAGTGTTCTGTGAGTTATGGAGCCAACAAAAGCAGATGAATACAAGGATTGTCCCAAAGTGCTCATCCCAAATCAGCAGAAGGAGGGCGTTAAAGCATCTCCTGAATGCTCAGCATCCCTGGCTGAGCTTTAAAGCCTTCCCATGAATAGCTGACCTGTGGTTGAGCAACTGGGGAAGCATCTGGAGGGTCAGGATCCCCATCCCTGCTCTGGCCAGTTCTCAGTGTCCTCTCTGACCGAGGAGATGGCATTTCCTTGGTCTGCACGCTCATCCGGGAGTGACTCCTCACCACTGGCCACTGTCCTGGTTTAGGATACAAAGATTTAGACATAAAAAGGTTTCTTAGGCCCAGGATGGTGTCTCTGGCAGGGTGTGGAGGGGATTATGGGATTAGTCACCCCAAAATAACGCAGAGGTTTCAGCATTAGCAGAGGAACGTCCGGGTCAAGTCACAGCTGAGCTTCATTTGGACCAGGAGCTGGGATTTGTTCTTCTCCATGTGTGATGAACATCCCAAGCACAGAACTGGAGCTGGGATTTGTTCTCCATGTGTGATGAACATCCCAAGCACAGAACTGGAGCTGGGATTTGTTCTCCATGTGTGATGAACATCCCAAGCACAGAACTGGAGCTGGGATTTGTTCTCCATGTGTGATGAACATCCCAAGCACAGAACTGGAGATGGATTTGTTCTTCTCCATGTGTGATGAACATCCCAACCACAGGCTGCTCCACAAGGGAGCAGTTACTCCATTGCCTGGACACTCCCTGGCTCCACAGCCTTATACCCTGAGTAAAGCCTTACCTTTCTGGTGGGGAAAGAGTGCAGGAGCTGAGCTGACAAGGAGTTTCTGTTCCTGGCAAGTGGAATTGGGGCTGATTTTCTGTTCTTTATGGAGCAAATGGAAAACAGGGCTCACCTGGAAAATGTGCAGGAGGTTTTCTGATCCCCCTGAAGTTGTCATTGCTTTTCTCTGGTAGCTGCGCCCTGATTTTTGCCTGTGCTGCACATCCTGGTTCCATTTCCTGGATCCACCCCTCCTAATGTGCTCCTAATTATCATCTATTAATCACTGCCTGGATCTTGTTTCGTGGACTTTTGGGGATCTATGACATCAATCCTGCCCTTCCTCAGTGCAGCCAGCAGTGTCTGGAGGTGACCAGTGTGTTCAGCAAGGCCACCAAGGGCTCTCCAACACCAAACAACCACTCTGGCAGCTGGGGGGCTGCAGCCAACAAAGAGCAGGACCCAGGAGAGCTCTGGTCATGGTGATGGGACCCCAACTCTGGTGCCAGCCCTCAGCTTGGGGAAGAGCCCAAGGCCTGCAAATTCCAAGCTGGAATTTGGAATCACCTGAAACCACTGAGAGAGGCCAGCAGGAACTCACTGTCTGTACTTCTGCACCCAAATTCTTTGTCCAGGTGGCAATTATTTACTAACAATTTTTTCTTGGTCACCACTGGCCTGGCTGCCTCATTCAAACCTGATAGATCCAACCACTGAAAATGGTGATATCCCAAGATTGCACTGCCAGTTTTATAAAAACTTGAGGAGTTTCTCTCCTGAAATCCTGAACCTGGAGCTCTCTTCCTGAACCAGGATGTGTCACAGCCTCAGTCACTGTGCCCAGCCCTCACCTCCAGCAAGAACCTGAGCTAGGCCTGGGCTGTGTCCCCAAAGCAGCACATTCCTGTCTGAATTTCAGAGTCTGCTCCACTGCCTGATGGAGGAAGTGAATTCCACAGCTGCTGTGCCTGTGGAAGGGCTCTTCTCCAGCCACCCACGCCTACAGCCAAGCTCTGCAGCCACGGGGTGCCTGGGATGCATTATTTCTGGGAAGTGCTCCTCAGCTGCCTGTGGGAAACTATGTTTGCTGTGAAAAAACTCAGGTTAGGCAACCAAAAATGGGACCTTCCAGTCTTCCATGGAAATCTTGGCCAAAGCCTGGGTGTTGCTGCCCAAAATGTTCTCAGCTGATGTGCAAGCTCAGAAATAGCTCAGCTCCCATCCTGACATCAGGATTTTGATGATCCTTATGGATCCCTTCCAGCTCAGGATGTTCTGTGACCCTGATTTTAAGTGAAGGGAAATTAAACAAAAAAACCCCAAGACTTAGAGTATTTTCTCTGAAGAGATTTCAGCCCCCCATGTACAAACTGGGAATATGCCTTTTGTCTCTGATTTAGAGTGTCAGATGAGAAATGGGCTGCTAAGGCTCACGGGGTGCTCAGGACAGAACATGAGCATGGCAAAGATGGCCTGCAGAAAATAAACTGGGGGTGCTGGTCAACCCCACATCTGAACCCACCTGGTCAACCCCTCATCTGAACCCACCTGGTCAACAGCCATCTGAACTCACCTGGCCAATGCCATCTGAACCCACCTGGTCAATCCCCATCTGAACTCACCTGGCCAATGCCATCTGAACCCACCTGGTCAATCCCCATCTGAACTCACCTGGCCAATGCCATCTGAACCCACCTGGTCAATCCCCATCTGAACCCACCTGGCCAACAGCCATCTGAACATAAGCCAACAGTGTTAATGGTGAGACAGAGTAGAAATTTTCCAGGTTCCAGGGTAGAAATCCATTTTGGTTTAGGTTAAATGTACATCTTTTAGTTAAGCCTTGAATTTGAAACCTTAGCTGTTTAGTCTGACGGCCTGTTCTTGTAAAAGCCTAAGCTCAGAGAAAGTGCTTCAGTGAAAGACAGAGATAAGGGGGAGACAGGTCAACTTGGCCTAAGAATTCTTTCTGATAACAAAAGAACTAGCGCTAAATGTCATGCAAAGTCTGTAAAATGAATATGTATGAACATATTGTGAAATTGTATGCATATGTATTTAGAGAGAGGGATAAAAAAGGACCTGGAGATCCCAGAGGTAGGCATGCCTTCTAAGGGGAGTAATCCCCGCGTGCCTCCAGTGCTGCAATAAACATACCGGCTTTACAACTTGTACAAAGCTGTAGAGTTTTTGATTTTCTCCACAAAACAATGGCATCCTGGCCAGCAGGCCCACAGGTCCCTTCCAACCCAAACCAGTCAGGGATTCTGTGATTTTCTTGTCCATGAGCTGCAGAGGGTGGCAGGGGAAGTTTAGATCTCCTTCCTTTGAAACAAAGAAAATCATCCCCCAGCCCTGTCCAGAGTCCCAATCCCCAGGTGCCCTTTGAGTGCTGGCAAAGGCAGCGCAGCTGCCACGCTTGGTGCTCACTGCTGGTGGAGGTTTGCTCATGAGAACAGCATTCCCTGGGCCTGTAAGAGGAGGCACCTGACTGATGTTAATGAAGTGACAGGTTGGAAATGGGAGCAAACGAGAGGCTGAGCCTGAAAACGCTCACCAGGCTGCAGGAGCTCTGCACTTTGTGTCAATCCACTCCATTAGCTGCAAGCAAGAATCCAATTTATTCTGAGGCCCAGCATGATGAGTAACTCATTTGCCAGGATGGGAGTGAGGAGGACTCCTCAGAACACACTGGACAATTCAAAGAGAGCCTTTTGGCATTGAATAATAGGTGTAGAGAGAAAAGAAGAAGGGTGGAATAAAAAGTAAAGGTTCCATTTTGAGAGGGATTTTCTCTCTGTTGAGCAATTTCATTTTATCTATACACTGTAAGTCAGAATCTGGGGTTTTGGGTTTTTGTTTCTTCCCCATGAAGAAAGGTCTCTGTGCTGACAGCAGTTGGCTTGGATCCCTCTGCGCAGTGTGGGGGGCTGTGCTCCCTACCAGAGGCACTTCTACCAAGGTTCTGTGAGCAGTGCCTCCCCCAGGCTCGGGGGGATCCAAGGCAGAGAATTTCTGTGCTGAATCCTCACAGGCTGAGCCATTGCCTTGATAACATTTCATACTTTTAACCCTCACTCCTTGTTCCCATTAAACAGGCAGAAGGGAAGAGGTTCCTGCTGACTTTAAACACCACTGGGTGTCTGTCAGAGCTCTGTGGCTGCTCAGGAGGGGTTTGATCCACTGTGGGGTCCTGCCTTCAGTGGGATCCTGATTTTAGTGGGATCCTGCCTTTCAGTGGGATCCAGCCTTTTACTGGGATTCTGCATTTCAGTGGGATCTTTCCTTTCAGAGGGATCCTGCCTTTCCAGAGGGATCTTCCCTTTCCAGTGTGGGATCCTGCCTTTAGTGGGATCCTAATTTCAGAGGGATCCTGCCTTTCCAGAAGGATCCTGTTTTTTATTGGGATCTTGCCTTTCAATGGGATCTTGCCTTTCCAGTGGGATCCTGGCTTCAGTGGGATCCTGCCTTTACATGGGATCCTGCCTTTCCAGAGGGATCCTGCCTTTCCAGAGGGATCCTGCCTTTCATTGGGACCCTGCCTTTACATGGGATCTTGCCTTTCAATGGGATTCTGCCTTTCAGAGGGATCTTGCCTTTACATGGGATCCTGCCTCTTCATAGGGATCCTGATTTCAGTGGGATCCTGCCTTTCCCTTGACAAACAGTGACCTGTTCAAACAGAGCCCTGTGTCCAGGTGCTGGCCCAGAGTGGGAATGAATACCTCCCTGTTCCCCCAAGCAGCACGTGGCATTTGTCACCCACGCTGTCCCCAGGAGGGGCTGGCAGTCTCTGTCTGCTCTCCACATCTTCCCTGGGAGGGTGGGCAGGCCCTGGCACAGGGGCCCAGAGCAGCTGTGGGCCCCTGGATCCCTGGCAGTGCCCAGGGCCAGGGTGGACAGGGACAGTGGGAGGTGTCCCTGCCATGGCAGGGGTGGCACTGGTGGGATTTAAGGTCCCTTCCCACCCAAATAATTCTGGGATTCCATGATTCCCTGATTCTATGACCTTGGCTTGCAGACCATGGGAAAAGGACTGTCCCAAATGTCCAAATGTACTTAAATCTGGGGGATTTTGTCTTTGCTGCAGTGACCTATGCCTGAGGGCTGGGGCAGTCACTGGGGTCAGGGTCAGTTTATCCAAAGGTTAATGGCAAAGAAGCTCCAGTAACTCCTGGGGCCTAAGACAAATCTGCAGGAGAATGTTATGGAGAAGCACACTGAGAAGTACAATTAACCCTGGCCCATTCGAGAAAATCCCAAAATCCCAGAATCATGGAATGGCTTGGGTTGAAAGGGATCATCTCTTTACAACCCAAACCACGGGCAGGGACACCTCCCACAGTCCCAGGGTGCTCCCAGCCCTGTCCAGCCTGGCCTTGGACACTTCCTGGGATCCAGGAGCAGCCACAGCTGCTCTGGGCACCTGTGCCAGGGCCTCACTGCCCTCAAGGGAAGGATTTCCTCATGTCAGAAGTGGTCATTGTGATTCTGAATGGGGCTAAAGCAGGTCCTGCCTTCCCCAGCCCCTTCCCTGCTGCCCTGCACAGCCCAGGGCTGTGGCTGGGGCTGAGCTGCCTGTGCAGGGTGGCTGTCACCTGGGGAGTCCCTTGTCCAGCAGGCTCCGTGTCCAGAGAACTCAGTGCCACCTCAGCAGAGGCAGCTGCATGTGCACAGCCCTTCAGAGGTGATGTGAGCTACTTTTGCGTCACAGAGACGTTCCCAGCCAGCTTTTTAATGTGATTATTGCTGCTCCTGGGACTGGGATTGCAACAGCAAGCAGAAATGCAGAGGGGAGCAGGGTGTGCAGGAACCAGGGCAGAGCCTCTGTTCAACCCCACGTGGGGAAGGAGGGTGAGCTCCCATCCAGCCCAGCTGCAGTTCCAGCCTTTTCACACCTAGGGAAAAGGGAATATTGAGGAATACCGGGGCCAAACCTGCACAGGCTGCACATTCCCTGATGCCAGCCTTCCTGCCCTCCTGCACCCCTCGGAGCTGGAGCTGGGAGTGAACAGCAGCCCCAGCCCTGGCAGCCTCCGAGGGCACAGACAAGTTCCCTCACGCACACTCCTGGGTGTTTTCATCAGATCCACCCTTAAAAGGACATTTTCTCCCAGATGGCTGGGGCACAACAAGCTGTAGCCGTGCTCCCCGTGGCTGCACAGCAGCAGGAAGAGCTGTTTTGATGTGCAGAACTCATCCCCTCTGTCCCCTTTATCGTCCTTCACATGCACCAGTGTTCAATTTATTGATGGATTACATAATGCCACCACAGCTTCAGGCATGCTTTGTCCCCATCCTATTTTTAACAGCCGGCCTCTCTTTGTCCATTATTTTCTGAGCCAAAGGCCCAGGCTGTTGGGGAAGATGGAACAGGAAAGCCTGATCAATATGATTGCCTGGCAAAAGATTTTTGAGAATATGGAAACTGTAAGTGAGATTGAAATGAAAGCAGCTCTGAGATGCCTCAGTTACTGAACACCTGGAAAACAATGGCATGGCCAGCTGAAGGGAATCCCCTTGTGATCAAACAACACCCTCTGCTTGCAGGCAGCTCCAAGGGGCAGAGCAGACCCTGCTGGCTTGGCAGAAGGGCCCAAAGAGGAGTTTTTAGGGTTTAAAATGGAACACAGTGTGGTAATGTAATGATTCTTATGGGCTGAATGTAAATGCTATAGGATTTGTATCTTGGACTAGATTGGTCAGTGATAATTAGAATATTCAGCACAGAAAAAGATTTCTGGTATTGTAAGGGGAACCTCGCTCTCTCATCCTCTTTACCACTCTTGCCTTCTCTCTCTTTCCCACTCTCCTCTCTGGGCCCTGCTCTGAGCTGTGCCTGGCAGCTCCCAGCAGGGCCCTGCACACAGGCCCTTTGCAATAACCCACAAGTTCCAAGCCCTGGTTCAGAGATCTCTGGTCTCTGTCCATCCCCACCATCCTACCCCCATCACTCCTACACCAGGCCTCTCTGTTGCCAGAGCTGGGTGGGCTTTGCAATCTCCACTTGGAATTTAAAGCCATTAACCCGAGTGCTGGTGGTTCCCTGATGAACACAGATGAGCTGCGGGCACAGCATCCCTCTGCTCTCACAGTCCTGACCTGGGCACGCTTTTGCCCACACCACAGCCCAACATTTCCATGCAGCACATTTACATGAAGCATTTCCATGCAGCACGTCAGCTGGTGACAGGTCCCAGCAGGATTCAAGAGAGGCAGGAATATTTTTGGGCAATCCTTTGGGATGAGCCAGGGGTTCCTGCATAAATGTGGGATGCTGCAGGCACAGGGCAGGTTTGACTCCAAAGAAATGAGTGGTGCTGGAGGACTGATGGAAATGGTTGTGAAACATCAATGGTTTTCAGAATAATGTATGGTAATGTGCTAATGCCAAAGAGATTGTTGGAACCCTCTGTGCTGCCAGGCACTGACCCCCAGAGCACACTGCACTGACCTGAGGCCCTGGAGAAGCTTCCAGAATGGAATGACAGAACTGGGATTGTGGGGGTGGGGTTTGGATAGAAGTGTGTGATATCACAGGGTGGGAAACTCAGAGTTTGGGGTTTTAGAATATAGTAATAGGTATGGGGCAAGATGGAGGTTTTGGGGTGGAGGGTGATCCTTCTCCTTCTCCTTCTCCTTCTCCTTCTCCTTCTCCTTCTCCTTCTCCTTCTCCTTCTCCTTCTCCTTCTCCTTCTCCTTCTCCTTCTCCTTCCTTCTCCTTCTCCTTCTCCTTCTCCTTCTCCTTCTCCTTCTCCTTCTCCTTCTCCTCATTCTCCTCCATGGGTTTGGGTGGAATTGTGTAACAGGATAAAAAGTCCCCATTACAGGGACCAACCAACTTTTAACTCAATAACCAACCAACATGTGGTTGGTTATTGGGTTAAAAGTAAAAATAATTCAGGTGTCATTTCTTAATTGGGCAGTTTATCCTTAAAAGGCCTTGCAGAGAGAGACAGGGCTCCATTTTCAGTGTGTCAGAGTGAAGTGCTGCAGAACTCAGGGTTTGTGGGACTGTGACAGAGATAAGAACTAACAAACATCTGAGTCCAAACGAGAAACACCATCTCACACATTTAATCCCAACCCTGGTAAAAAGAAGATAAAAGTCAACCTTTAGTGGTGCCCTGTGTGAGGAGGAGACATGTCAGGATCAGGACCTCCCTGAAGAAACAGAGATAATGGAAAAGCAGCTGGAAGCTGGAAAAATCCCCAGGGAAGGAAGAGATCATTGGCAAGGATCTGTAGCACAGCCCTGGATGCCATCAGAGAGATAAAGGGTTGATCACCAGCTTGCCATTGATGAGGGGTCAGTGACAGTTTGTAAATTCACACTGGGGACACTGGTTTGGGGTTTTTTTCTTTTTTTTTTTTTGAGTGCTGCATGCCAGATCGTGGGCTGACCCTTCCCAGAGCTCTGGGGGTACCCTACCCTGTCCTGGGACCTCTCGCTGATCTGAGTGATCCTGGGAAAAATTCAAAAGTCTCTTTTCCCAGCCCAGTGCTCGAAGAAGGAGTCAGAGCTCTTCAGTCCTCGGTCTCAAGGTTGTTTATTGTTCTTTATCGATAAAAGTTTTCTCCTGTCCTGCTGAGGTTTGTTCAGCAAGACAGCCCAGGACACTCTGCCTGGCCCTGGGGCGGTGTTATGCCTTTATACTAAAAACTACATGCACAATGTTTACAATTACTTCCCAATCCCTATCACCTATGTTAGACAGTGAGCTTCTACTCTAAACCAATCCAAAAGTGCCACCATCACAGCAGGAGATGGAGGCCAAGAAGGAGAAATGCAGGGCATGCCCAGATTCTCCATCTTGCCCCCGGTCCTCCATTCTAGAAACCTCAAAATCTACTTTTTCACCCCGTGCTAAATTCATTCTACTTAGTTTTTCGTGGCTTGTAGATCTTCATCTAAGGTTGGTAACTTGCTCCATGGGTCATAATCAAAACCACAGGCATTTTGGGCTCTGTGCCAGGGTCTCTGAGACCCCTAGAAGGAGTCTTGGCTGCTCAGGACAGCCAGAGGGATGTTCTAGGCTCTGACAAGACCCTGAGGAACAAGTCATGACCTAAAAAATGCTTCCTCTAAAATCATAAAAGCAGGGTGGTTTGGGCTGGAAGTGACCTTAAATTCCACCCAGAGCCACCCCTGCCATGGCAGGGACACCTCCCACTGTGCCAGGTGCTCCCAGCCCCAATGTCCAGCCTGGCCTTGGCCACTGCCAGGGATCCAGGGGCAGCCCCAGCTGCTCTGGCAATTCCAGCCCAGCCCCTCCCCACCCTGCCAGGGAACAATTCCCAATTCCCAAGATCCCATCCAGCCCTGCCCTCTGGCACTGGGAGCCATTCCCTGGCTCCTGTCCCTCCATCCTTGTCCCCAGTCCCTCTGCAGCTCTCCTGGAGCCCCTTCAGGCCCTGCAAGGGCTCTGAGCTCTCCCTGGAGCCTTCTCCTCTCCAGGGCAGCACCCCCAGCTCTCCCAGCCTGGCTCCAGAGGGGCTCCAGCCCTGCAGCAGCTCCGTGGGCTCCTCTGGGCTCTCTCCAGCAGCTCCAGGTGCTGCTGAGGTTGGAATTCCCAGGGCTGGGGCAGCTCTGCAGGTGGGGAATCAGGTGAGGGGCAGAGGGGCCGAATCCCCCCTCACCTGCTGATCATGACTCCATTGATGCAGCCCAGGATGATCAAGGGGGGAATGGATTGGAAAGGATCAATGGATACAAGAAACTGGGAATGAAATCTGGAACTTCTCTGCAAGAGAAGTTCACTGAAACCACTGAGCCTCAAAACCTCTCAACCAAGGAAGGTGTATTTTGTAGAAACACTCAATTAATCATTGGAGAAGTCTGCAATCAGATGTAAATAATATATTAATGAGGAATGAAGGAGAAATAGCAATGAATGTCCATGACATGAGGTACAATTTTTTTTAAAATGATGTCTAAGGAAGATAAAAGCAATGGGAGAAAAAGTAATGTTTGAGTCAAAAGCCAGAAATGTGTTCAGGTTTTGAAAGCATCTCCAGAATCAAAGAGAGGAAGAGATTTGCATCATTTGGTAGGGGAAAAACCCAGTTGGAATCACACCTTTTTTCCTTCCTGAAAATACATGGAAATTTTCAGGGGCAATATTTGGCCTAACAAGCCAAGAGATGCTCAAAAAAAGAATTTTCCTGGAAAATACTTTTCCAGGAAACAGCAAGTGCAAATAAAGGTAACCTGGTTACTGAGACACTGCAAGAGAAAATAATATGTGTGGGGTGGGGGACAGGCAGGACTGGGAAAAGCCAATTCCTGAGGGCAGCTGGGCAGGGTCACTGCTGGGGACACCTCCCAGTGATGCTGAGGTTGTGACCTCACAGAGCATCAGCAAACCCTGAAGGGAGGGCAGGGAAGGTGGGGCTGGATCAGCCTCACCTCCTCTCCCTGCATTTCATTAACCCATTGAATTTCCATGGGATTTCTCACAGAATCATGGAATGGTTTGGGTTGGAGGGACCTTGAAGCCCATCCCACCCCTGCCATGGCAGGGACACCTTCCACTGTCCCAGGTGCTCCCAGCCCCAATGTCCAGCCTGGCCTTGGAGAGTTCTGCTCTTTATCTAATAATTACTGTGAGGCTGTGGGGGCTTCCGTGTGATTCATATGGGGAGGAAAATTCAGTCTAATAATAGGAGATTTCTTATTCTGGGAGGTGGGTGAGGAAATTGATTTATTTCCAGTAAGGAGCATTATTTGTTTCTTATTTCTATTATTATTTCTGCCATTCTAGGAATATTTACAGGGAGAACTTGTAGGAGAGGAGTCCTTCAGAGCTCTTGCATGGCATTCACACTCCTGTTGTCACCCTGCACTGATCTGAACCAAAGAGAAACTAATGGAAACAAACAAAAAATCCTGATCCAAACCCCAAAAAACCAAACCAAGGCAAAATTACTCAATGTTCAGGAATGGCACTGTCAGAAACAGGCCTCCAGCTCAGCATTTTGGAAACACCAGCTACAGTTTTTAATCAACTGCCTCATTTTATCCCTTGTCTCCCCATTATTCCATAAAAGTCAGGGCAAAACTGCTCCTGAGTGAGTCCCTGTGGGCCCACTTGGCCAAGGCTCACATTGCCCAGGGGTGAACTGGGAGAGAATTTGGGCAAACCCTCCCTGGTTCCAGCATCACTGTCCAGGCAAGGGATGTTCAGGTCAGAGCAGCAGTGCAGGAAAAGAGAAGATGGTTTCTTATCAGGATGATAGCAATGAGGATGATTTGTTATCAGGATGATAACAATGAGGATGATCTGTTATCAGGACAATTCCCTTTCCCTTCAAGCTGTCCTTATTTCCCAGCCACATTTACAGCTGAAGAATGTGTTTTTTCACTCTGTGGTATTTGTGGCAACATTGTGTACACTGAAAACATCAACAGGCTTGGGGTAGGAGGAGGTGGGGGTGAGTGCAGGGATGGGTTTAGGAGAGGCAGACACAGAGTCACGGAATTACTGAGGTTGGAAAAGACCTCCAAGATCATCAAGTCCAACCCTCAACAAACAGCACCAAGCCAAGTGCCACATCGGCTCACCTTATGAACACTTCACAGCATTCCCAGAATTCCCAGAATTCCCAGAATTCCCAGAATCACTGGGTTGGAAGAGACCTTCAAGCTCATTGAGTCCAACCCAGCCCCAACACCCCAACTCACCCCTGGCACCCAGTGCCACATCCAGGCTTTGTTAAACACCCCCAGGGATGGGGACTCCACCACCTCCCCGGGCAGAACATTCCAGAACTTTATCACCCTTCCTGTAAAATCTTTTCCCTGCTATCCATCCTGTATTTCCCTTGGGGCAGCTCGAGGCTGTGTGCTCTGGTTCTGACATTTGTTGCCTTCCAGGGCTGGTGATTCCACCACTGCCTGTTCCAATTCTTAACCACCCTTTGAGTGAGTAAATTTTCCCTGATTTCCCACCTGACCCTCCCCTGGTGTGCCCTAAGGAGGCTGACACACTGGGTGCACAAGAGAACGTTCTCATTCTCGTTTCCCTCAGCATCGTTTTCTTTCAATTATTAAAAACTCCTACTAAAATGAAATAATAATCATTTAAATTATTAAAACCCCCTGCTGTTGAAGCTTCCTTGATCCTATTTGCAGACCAGACTCTCCTGCTGGAGGATTCCTCTCTCTCCTGGGCAAGCACAGATGTGGCAGAGCCTGGTTCCAGCCTCCCCCGCTGCAGCTGGAGCAGGATGGACCCTGGCACTCCCACCAGGGCAGGCTGGACCTCTGCCAGGCTGCACTGACTCCTTCAGGCACCTCTTGCTGAGCTGCCAAGGAACATTTTGGTGAGACAGAGGCAGGTGATTCAGGAGGGAGCCTCCTCTGCAAGCAGAGCTGCTCAGGAGCAGAGTTTGGGAACTCTTAGAGGGGAGAACTCCCGCAGAGAGCAGGCAGAGGCACCTCCCTGCACAGGGGCAGCTCTGAGCACACACGTGTTACCCCATGGCACCCAGTGGCTCCTCTCAGCAGCCCGAGAGGGGAGGCTGTGCCAGGAGGCTGCTGGAATGGGTGTTAGAGCCCAGGAATGCTGGCTGGGCTAGCCAGGAGGGAAGGTGCAGCAGCATGAGTTCACAGGGAAGGTATGATGAAGTCACCTGGCTTTATGAGAGATGAGCAGGGCCCTGAGCTCTGAGTCACGGCTGCAAACGCACCTGAGAGCAGGGAGAGACCCAGGCACAGCCCTGGGCCTCCCATTCCTGCACAGAACTGCCTCAGGGAAAGGGAAACTGAGCCTGGAGAGGCAAATGGGGATGGGGAATGAGGATGGGGAAGGGTCTGGAGCAGCTGAAGGTTCTTGGTGTGTGCAGCTGGAGCAGGGCACGCTGAGGGCAGAGCTCAGGGATCTGCAGCTCCTCCCGAGGGGCAGCTCCCATCTCTGCTCTGGGACAGGGACAGCAGCCAGGGCACGGCTGGGGCTGGGCCAGGGCAGCTCAGGCTGGAGATCAGGGCAAGGCTCTTCCCCCAGAGGGTGCTGGCACTGCCCAGGCTGCCCAGGGAATGGGCACGGCCCCGAGGCTGCCAGAGCTCCAGGGATGCCCAGGGTGGGGTTGGTGGGGGTCTGGGCAGGGTTTGGGTTTGGGATTGATCATCCCTGTGGGTCCCTTCCAGCTCAGCCCATTCCATGACTCTGTGAGAGTGAGGGATGGGGGAGATGAAGGATGGGGGAGAAACTTGGACAGCGCTGCAGGGATGGCCAGGGTGGGGTTGGTGGGGGGTCTGGGCAGGGCCAGGGGCTGCACTGGATGATCCTTGGGGTCCCTTCCAGCTCAGGATGTTCTGTGGCTCCAACATCCCAAGCTCAGATCTCAAGGGAAAGCCCAGCTAGAAGAGATCAAAAGCTTTGAGGAGCTCAGCACCAATGTTCACAGGAACTTCAGAGTCACTGCTGGCTCCCTTTAGCATACGTGGAAAATGAAAAGTGTTTCAGAGTCCCTCAATTACCTCTGTCAAGGGTGGCTCCACAATTACCCCATGCCCCAGGCTGTCCTTGTTCCCTGTCCTGGAGGTAAATCCCAGTGCCCCACGAGCACACTGGCCCTGCTGGCTGTGTGGCTGTGGCTGTAACCATCCCCCAGCCAGCTGTGGACATTTCCATCCTTTCCTGCAAAAATCTCAGCCTCCTCCAGCCCTCAGCTTGACACACAGGGCAGATAAATGTGCTGTGGGCCCGGCTGTGTTTGGGGTTTGCTGCCAATGTGGGGTTTGGGTGCTGGCAAATTCCATGTCCTCTCATCCTGTGGTGACGTGTGAGAGCAGAGGATCCTGTGGGCAGCACTGGGAAAACGATTACTCAGTGTGAAACCAGGATTAGGAGATGTTTCCACAAAACAGTCCTGCTCAGCCAGGAGAGATGGGAGCACCTGGGACAGGCCATGGTCCTGTGTTTGTGTTAAAGCCAGGGATTTCTGGTAGTGGTTGATCAGCCTCACTGTTCACTCCCTTCCAGTGTTTCCTAGCTTGGATTTGAACCTCCAGCCACTGGAAATTTTAATTACACACTCGTCTGCCTCAATGCATCACCAACCATCCCAATCAACGTTTAAAGAACAAGATTTGGGGGTTGCTGGCAGCTGAACCTCCTTAGATGGGAGATGGCCCTGGAAAGCGCCTCAGAGTTAGCTGAAAAATAAAACTTTCAAAGACCAGCCCCAGCAGGGTTATTGGAAACAACTGATGCTGGCTGCAGTTCCAGAGACCCGGGACATAAGATCTCAACAGCCTTGGCATCCCTCCAGCAATGCTGTGAGACTGGCTCAGCAGAATCATTGAAAAACTTGGATTTGGTGATGTGGGAGAGCCTTGGCAGGAGAACCCAAGCCCTGGCCACGCTCAGCCTTGGCAGAGGCAGCTCCCAACGGGGCTCTGGGGGAGAGCAAAGATCCTGGGGAGAGACTGTGCAAAGACCTGGAGGTCAAGGATGGATGGATGGATGGATGATGGATGGATGGATGGATGGATGGATGGATGGATGGATGGATGGATGGGGGATGGATGGAGGATGGATGGATGGATGGATGGATGGATGGATGGATGGATGGATGGATGATGGATGGATGGATGAGGGATGGATGGAGGGTGGGATGGATGGATGGATGGAGGGATGGATGGATGGATGGGGAACGGATGGATGGATGATGGATGGATGGATGGATGGATGGATGGATGATGGATGGGGGGGATGGATGGATGGATGGATGGATGGATGGATGGATGGATGGGGAACGGATGGATGGATGGATGGATGATGGATGATGGATGGATGGATGGATGGATGGATGGAGAACGGATGGATGGATGATGGATGGGGGGGATGGATGGATGGATGGATGGATGGATGGATGGATGATGGATGGATGGATGGATGGATGGATGGATGGGGAACGGATGGATGGATGATGGATGGATGGATGGATGATGGATGGATGGGGAACGGATGGATGGATGATGGATGGATGGAAGGATGGATGGATGGGGGATGGATGGATGGATGGATGGATGGATGATGGATGATGGATGGATGGATGGATGGATGGATGGATGGATGGATGGATGGCTGGATGGATGGACGGACCATGGTCAGCAGAGACTTCCAAGGACATCTCCAAAGGCATCCCATTCACATGGGATTAAATCCAAGCCTGGGTGATGGAATGAGAAGCTCTGTGGTCTCAGGGATGGTACCTGCCTCTCCTGTGCCACCTCCCCCCAGGACTCTGGGCTCTTTTTAAGGTGGGAGATGATAAAAATGTTATTTTTGTCTGACAGGGAACTTGAGGCATCAGCTGAAGTCACCTGAGACACAGCAGGGCCTGGGAGAGTCTCCAAAATCACAGCAGGGCCAGCAGAGATGTCCCCGTGTCCCCTGTGTCCCTGTGTCCCTCTTGTGGCTGTTGCTGGCTCAGGGGACAGTGTTTGGGCTCCCCCTTTGCTCTGCCATGCACGGGGAAGAAGGAGGGAAGTCCCTTCTCCCACAGGAGATGGTATCTCCCCTTTCCAGAGAGAGGTGGCAGGATAGAGGAAAATCCTCTTTTTTTTGCGCATTCAGAGCAAAGATGAATCCAGGAGGGACAGAATCCCTTCCTCTCCTTCATCTGGGATCTTCTCTCACCAAAGTGGGAGAGTGTGTGGCTTCTTTAGCCACAAGGAGCAGGCCCTGGGGCTTCTTCAGCCACCGGGACAGGTCCTGGGGCTTCTTGGTGGAGGAGACAAAGCAGAGGAACCTGGGATGAGCCCCAGCTGTGTCAGGGGGCAGCTGCTGTTTGAGTGTGACCTTCTCAAGGAGTAGCTTCTGGAGCTGTGGCTCATCTATAGAGCGGACACTGTTTGTGGGAGAGATGCTGTGGGAAGCCTCGTGACCCTCCTGGGAGCTCCAGAGAGAGAGAAGGCCAGCTGGGGTACTCTTTTGTCTCAGAGGCAAAAGACTCCACAGATTTTCCTTGGCAGCTGCAGCTCCCAGCAGCTGGTGGATCCAGGTGTCTCCTGGAGGTGGGATGATGTCCCAGGAACCTGAGTGAGATTTGGAAAAGCAGAGTGAGCAGAGGGTTCCCTCTGATCCATCTCTGGCAGCACAAAGCTCAGGCACCTTGGAGAGAGGGAGAATTTCCAAAGAGAAGCCAGAATCCTCCAGAACCCACTCTGGATAAAGGAATTAATTGAATTTCATGGATAGTCACCTCCTTTCTTTACCTTCCTTTCTTGCCCAGTTTTCCAAACAGATTTCCAGCTCCATTCCAGACTTTAAAAAAGAAAAGGAGAGGGGATCTCATCTCCTGTAAATTCTGGATGTTTGCAGTCTCCACGAGCAGGACTGAACCCATCCTTGCCCAAATTTCTGGGACGTTTTCCCTCTGCAGGTTCCAGGGACTCTCTGCTTTCATCCCACACTGCCCTCTCATGGAACAGCTCGGCTCTGCCGTGCCCGGGCTCCCCTCGGAAGGGCCGCGGGGATGGGGGCGGGGTTCACCCTCAGGGGGCTGTGGGGAGGGGGTTTTGGGGTGGAGGGTCCTTGAGCAGATGCCACCAAGGGAGGTGGCCCCAGCAGCTGTGTTTCCATGCCTTTGCCACAGTTCCTTCAGCTGCTTTTTGTCCTGGGAACGAGGACACCAGGACAAGGATGGGACAGTGCACTGGGACTGCCAAGGGCTGACACCAGGTGAGAGTCACCTGAAAGATGGAAAAAATTGAGAAGGAAGGGCCATATCCTGGAGAACAGAGGGGAAGGCTACCAGAGGGTTGATCATTTGCCAGGCTGGAAGTTCCTGGGCACTGCAAACATGTTGGCTCCTCTTTTCCAAGAGAAATATTCCTATGCCAGGAGATCCCTGAGCACAGAGGTGGCCAGAGACAGAGGGAAGAGGATGGGATGTGACAGCTGAGCAGGACATGGGGCTGGAGACACCCTAAGGTCCCTTCCCATTGGAATTATCCCCCATTCCCATGAACTGTGCCCACAGTCCCTGCACTGCAAGCCCGGCATCAGCCTCACAGAGTTGGTGGTGTGACAACTTTTTGGGGGATGAAACTACTTTCTGATGTTTGGGAAAGTTTGAGGCTCTGCTGGGAACAAGGGCAGGGGCCAGGTGGGCACTTGAGGGACAGCAAGGAACAGTGAGTGGAAGAATTTGGTTTGCAGGCTCCAGGTGATGAATAACTCACTCTTGTGCAGGCTCCTTCCTCTTGCTAAGGCAGGACAGAGGAGGCCTGGCAGAAAAAGCTGTAAAGGCAAACAGACTTACTTGAGAAGATGGGAAGTTTTCTATTCCTACAATCATTAAATGAAATCAAACCTGAAGAATTTGTATTATCTTTGATTCCTGTGCTTTGGACAGCAAAATAAATTCCCTCCTATATGTTAGTTCATTTAAAAAAAAACAAACACCTTTACTGTTTAGAACATTTAGTTTCTCTAGACATGGACAAAATTGAATATAAGAGAATATTCCTACGATAAAGTGAGTCACAAAGGAAACAAAGGTATAAATTATAAATATAGGTATAAATTATAAATATAAATTATATGGCAGAAAAAAAGGGGAGAAATGAAAGGCTCTACACACAGGGCTGGTCAGGCGTTTTTCCTTTAATGGGAAGCATTCAGGAAGCTCTGGGAACTCATGGAGCTGAGGCAGAGCAGCCCCTGCTCTCCCAGACAAGGGCTCCAAGGGCTGTCAGCTCTCAGCTGGGCTGGGGGTAGGAGAGGAATTTCAGCTTCTCTGAGGACAGGATGGATTCCAGGCTCTGTCCCACTGGGGTCAGAGTTTTCATTGATGTAATGGGAAAACTTTTCCCCTTTTCTATGCCTCCTGTCTCATTCCATCACAGAGGCACAGAAATGAGGGATGGAAAGCACCTCTCGAGGTCAGGAGGCTCTGCCTGTGCTCATCAAGACCACTGAGTGAGGCAGATCCAGGACATTCCTGTCATGTTTCATGCACTGGCCACGAGTCCTGAGCCTGCAGTCAAAGTCATTCATCTAGGCACTACCCAAAGTGTCTTCATTTCCAGAGAATTGTTAACATTTCTATCACGAAGAGCTCTTTCCCTGTTCTAATTTCAGAGCACCTGGTGCCGAGGCAGTGGAGCTCTCCTGGACTCCCTGCCCTGTCACCCCTGTCCCTGTCACCCCTGCCACTGTCCCAAGCATTCCCCCTTCTGCCCAGAGGCCAGGTGGGCTTGGAGCTGTTCTGCCACTCCTGGACATCCCTGTTCCCATCAGCTCTGCTGCCCACAAATGTCTCTCCCTCAGAGAAACCCTCCCTCATGCCCTGCTCTCCAGCACAGATTGTGTTTGGGCAGATATTAATTCTCATCAATGCTCTGCAAACCTCTCTGCTTGGCCTGAGCACCATCCCTGCCCGTTTTCCCTCCAGCCCCTTGTGCCAGGGCCAACGTGCTGAGTCTAGCACCAGCCTATGACCTCAGAGTGACCAAAATCTCCTTTTGGGTTTGGGCTCACCCTGGGCCTCTGCAGAAAGGAATCCCAGCCTGGGTTTGGCTGGAGCCAGCCCAGGGAACAGCTGAGTGGCTCAGTGAGGGAATTCCACCCAGGAGCTCAAAGGTGAGGCCATAAAGGGAACCTTTGGCCGAGCCCAGAGGACTCAAGAGCCAAATCCTCCAGGATCACAGAGACACAGGAGCTGCTCAGTGCAGCTGTAAACTCTTCTGGAAAGGAGGTTCAAAGAAAGCATCTGGAAGATCAAAGCTGGAGCCATAAAGGCTGAACTCTGTCCCCTGTCCCAGCCTTGGCCGGGTGCAGGCAGAGGGAGCACTCAGGGTGAGAGATGTCAAGGAGAGAATAAATTAATTCATATTTATTCACCATCTGCACCCCCAGAGGAGCCCTGTCTGTCAGAGGAAAGCTCTGTGCACACTTAGGGATGCCCTGAATTCCTGGTGTGTCCTCCACAGGGAGCTTCACCCTGCCCACCCTGTCCCATCCCTGCTCCATGCTTGTTCCCTTTGCTTGATTCTGGGGGGAAATTTCCCTTGATTTCCCTTGATTTCCCTTGACTCTGGGTGGGAATTTCCCTTGAATTCCCTTGATTTCCCTTGATTCTGGGTGGGAATTTCCCTTGATTTCCCTTGACTCTGGGTGGAATCTGGGATTCTGCTGCTGGGCTGTACCACCCTGTGCTGCCCTGCTGTGAGGAGCAGACACAGGACCAGGTGTTGCACTGAGCCCCTGGAGTGATGCAGCACCCACCTGGGCAGGACTGTAGCCCTGTGCTCCTCAGAGAACGCTCTGAGCAGCTCCCAGCACCATTTTGGATGCCACACGTATGAGTGAGGGACTAAAAATACCCAACTCTTCACAAGTGAGATCGTGTCAGATGGCACCTCCAACTGGTATCCGAAAATCCAAAGCCAACAGTGCTGAAGGAGATGGATTTGCCATCTCCTTCAGCAGATGAGAAGAGAAGGTACTGAAGTCTGCTGCCTCAACTCCCACAGAGCTCAGGGAAGGCAAAAAACACTTGAAAATACCTTTCCAAAAAGAGCCCTGCCTGTAGATGCAGCTCCTTGTTTTCCAAGGCTTCTCCTGAAGCACAGACATGCTGAATGTTGGTTTTGAGATGCAAATTGCATTTAGCTTCCAGAGTAATTTAAATACATAAATAACTGCTGAAGAAAACATAGACAAAATGTTGTTTTTAAGGATGTCACAAATAAGCATTTTTGCCACCTGGATATGTGGGTTAACACGTATGAACATGGAACTTTCACACGAGCAGGAGCTGATGCTTCCTGGAACAGGGACAGCAGCCAGGGCACGGCTGGGGCTGGGCCAGGGCAGCTCAGGCTGGAGATCAGGGCAAGGCTCTTCTCCAGAAGGCGCTGGCTCCGAGGCTGCCAGAGCTCCAGGGATGCCCAGGCTGCGGTTGGTGGGGGCTCTGGGCAGGGTTTGGATTTGGGATTGATCATCCCTGTGGGTCCCTTCCAGCTCAGCCCATTCCATGATTCTGTGAGAGTGAGGGATGGGGGAGATGAAGGATGGGGGAGAAACTCGGACAGCGCTGCAGGGATGGCCAGGGTGGGGTTGTTGGGGGCTCTGGGCAGGGCCAGGGGCTGCACTGGATGATCCTTAGGGAGCCTTCCAACTCAGGACCTTCTGTGATTCCATGATCGCTGAGCCCTGGCTCCCAGCACCTCCCAGTGTGAGGGGATCCCTGCACTGAAATGAAGGCAGGATCCCTCTGAAAGGCAGGATCCCTTGGAAAGGCAGGATCCCACTGAAGTGCAGGATCCCACAAAAAGGCAGAATCCCACACTGAAAGGCAGGATCCCATGTAAAGGCAGGATCCCACTGAAATCAGGATCCCACTGGAAATGCAGAAGCCCACTAAAAGGCAGGATCCCATTGGAAAGGCAGGATCCCACTGAAGGCTGGACTCCACTGAAGGCAGGATCTCACTGAAGGCAGGATCCCACTGAAGGCAGGACCCCACAGTGGATCAAGCCCCTCCTGAGCAGCCACAGAGCTCTGACAGACACCCAGCGGTGTTTAAAGTCAGCAGGGTTAAAAGTGTGAAATGTTATCAAGGCAATGGCTCAGCCTGTGAAGATTCAGCACAGAAATTCTCTGCCTTGGATCCCCCCGAGCCTGGGGGAGGCACTGCTCACAGAACATTGGTAGAAGTGCCTCTGGTAGGGAGCACAGCCCCCCACACTGTGCAGAGGGATGCAGGCCACCTCCTGACCCAGGGACTTGTGCTTGGTGACAACTTTGTCACCTGTTCCATTTGCTGGGACAAAGCTTTCCCCATGCCAGGCTGCCAGGGTGTCTTCCTGTGTGTGCCCCCAGTGATGGCAGGGGCAGTGCTGGACATGTCACCAGGACCTACAGGCTGACACCTGCAGCAGAGTCCAGCACATCCTTGTGTAGGAACACCTGGAACAACCCCCAGTGGTGGGAACCTGCAGCTGCTGTGGATTCCTGACTCCCCATGGTGGCACAGGGCATTTGGCTGCCTCAGGGCTGTGTCCAGGCACCTGCTCGGAAGATGCCCAGACCTCGCATTTGGGGACATTTGAGAGTTTGGCAATGAAGGTGTCACCATCCCGTGGGACAGGGACTGTCACTTTCAAATTTTCTGAAAAATCCCTTTGCCCAGGATTTTTCTCCTGGGAAGCTGAGAAGCCTCAGAGAAAAGGAAAACAATAATTATCTCTGATTTGCTTCTCCTGTGTTTTGCTGCTTTGGAATGTCTTTGGAGATTGTTTACCCACAGGTGATTGTTCCATTGGTTTCATGTGAATTGTTTTGACTTAATGACCAATCAGGGCCAGGCTGTGTTGGGACTCTGGAAGGAGTCACAAGTTTCATTATTATCTTTTTAGCCTTCTGTCTGTATCCTTTCTCTATCCATTAGTATAATTTTAGTATAGCATTCTTTAATACAATATAGATCATAAAATAATAAATCAGCCTTCTGAGAACATGGAGTCAGATTCATCATTCCTTCCAATGATGGGGGACTCAGAAAATACCACAAGGGCCAGCCTGCCCTGGGGTTTCTGTGTACCCTGCACACACCACGGTGAGGAAGAGGAGCAGGAATGTGGGGAACACCCCGTGGGGTGGCTTCACCCAGCAGGAGGGGCTGAGCTCCCGTTCCCTAGCAGATAAGATTGCGCTCCTTGGCACCACGGCGGTGGCTGCTCTGCCCATTCCCAGCCTGATAACAGCCCGTGCCCTTTGGCTCTCTCCTTCCCTTCATTTTCACTGGAAAAAGGCGTTGTTGTTGTTGTTCCCTCCTCACCCAGGAGGGTGCTGAGGGCTCTGCTCTGCTGAGGGCTCGGCTTCCTGAGCCCCAGTGCCCCCAGCCCTGCTGATGCCCAGATCACACCGAGATCTCCATCTGTGTCTCCTGACGGGCTCCCAGTCCCAGGGGCTCTGCTTGTTCAACCCTTTCCTCACCTTCAGGGAGAAGTGGAGCTCAGTTCTGTGTCCAAAAAATGGCATTGGAGATAAAACATTAAATTATTTCACTGGGAAATACTGTGCAAAGTATTTCAGTAATTCAAGTCTGCTGGACCAGTCTGGGTGCACCAGCACAAATCCATGGAATCCCAGAATCCCAGACTGGTTTGGGTTGGAAGGGATCTTAAAGATCATTCAATCCCACCCCTGCCCTGGACAGGGACACCTCCCACTGTCCAGGGTGATCCAAGCCCTGTCCAGCCTGGCCTTGGGCACTTCCAGAGATCCAGGGGCAGCCCCAGCTGCTCTGTGTCCCCCTGCTCTGTTCCCTGCAGATCCAAGGTTTCCACCCTTCCTGGAGAGAAATATCCCAGCCACTGATAGAGAAGGCACATTTTTAAAACCTCAGCAGCATTTAGAAACCAACTGAAGGCAGAATTCCCTTTGAGGCTTTAGGGCCAGGGATATCTGAAAACACCTTGGAGGTCGCTGTGTTTGGTGCCACCAAGGTGTCCCCGTTGTGGACTTGGTACAAGAGCCAGTGGCTCATCTCCAACGTTTGACATTCCTCCTGCAAAGGAACCCACAGCCTGACAGTGCCCCAAATATGCTCTGGTTTCTCCTCCAAAGGTTCTGTGAAACACAGTGAGCTGGCAGCAGTCCACTCTTGTGGATGTGAGGATGGCCCATCCCTGGAAGTGTCCTGGGCCAGGCTGGACATTGGGGCTTGGAGCACCTGGGACAGTGGGAGGTGTCCCTGCCATGGCAGGGGTGGCACTGGATGAGCTTTGAGATCCCTTCCAACCCAAACCAGTCTGGTTTAGATAAAGCACATTTTTAAAACCTCTGTGATCATAAGGAAAGCTCTCATTGCCATTAAACCACATCCTGCACCCAGAACTTTCCATGGCTTTCCAAGGCCTGGCTGGGGCTGATGGGAGCAGACCCATTCCCTACTGGCCATGACCTGGGCATGGGGAGCTGTGGTGAGCCTCCTTTGTTTCCACTGGGCTCTCAGATAAGTAATCTCTGCTGAGACCTGATAAATATGATTTAAAATGAGGGAAGGAGTTGAAAATCTTTTCCCTCTCTGCAAAGTTCAAAGGCTTTGCGTGCTACCTCAAAGGTGCTGCTCAGTTTGCTTTGAACCCAGAATAGGAACCAAGAATGATCCCATGTTGATTATCTTGAGACTTTGTGTCTCCATCCACTGGCTCTGAGTGCCTGGAGTACTGGAGTGACTTTAAACAAGCAAATGGAGGTTGGAGGAGAAACATTCTGCAAGAATTTGGGGCTGGAGGTCACTTTATTCTGCACCGTGGTTTGATGAACTGGCCCACACTGTCAGGATTATGGAATACCCCTAGAGAAAAAAGTAATTCTAAAATGAAACCTCAAAATATATCACTGACAAAAAATGGACAAATGGGCAAAATTCCACCCAGAGCAGCTGTGGCTGCCCCTGGATCCCTGGGAGGGTCCCAGGCCAGGCTTGGAGCAGCCTGAGACAGTGGGAGGTGTCCCTGCCACGGCAGGGGTGGGATTAAAGGTCCCTTCCCACCCAAACCATTCCATGATTCTATGAACAGACCCTGCCTTCCCAGGAATTATTTCCTCTGAGATGCCTTTGCCTCCCTTGGAAACATTTCCACCCTTAAATCTAAATTCAAGCATAGATTTTTCATGGATTTGCTGGGTTATTTTCCCACTCAAGAATAGAGGGGGAAAAAGGGAAAATGATTTTTGAAGAAAAATGCTTGAAGATTTGCTTTCACACCTTCCTGGGCTGAGAAGAAGGGGCGACACCATTCATGTCCCCCAAAATAGATCTGTCCTTGTGGCTCAGATCAGGGGCCCAGGGCTCTGTCTCTCAGTCCAGACTGAAGGAAGACCTTTCCCACTCCTCCAAAGGCAGCTTTTCCATCCCCTCCAGCATTCCCTCCACCTTCCTCTGCCTCAGAGCCAACCTCTCTGTGCTCAGCCTGCTGCCCCTTAAGGGACTGTCCTGCCAGGCCGATTCCTCCCGTTCTGGCAGCATTTCTGCTCCTTGGGAACTCCAGGCCCCAATGGCCATCACAGTCCCACAAACCCTGAGTTCTGCGGCACTTCACTCTGACACACTGAAAATGGAGCCCTGTCTCTCTCTGCAAGGCCTTTTAAGGATAAACTGTGCAATTAAGAAATGACACCTGAATTATTTTCACTTTTAACCCAATAATCAACCACCCATGGCCACAATGTGGACTTTTTATCCACATTGTTACACAAAAACACCCAAACTCATGGAGAAGAAGGAGAAGGAGAAGGAGAAGGAGAAGGAGAAGGAGAAGGAGAAGGAGAAGGAGAAGGAGAAGGAGAAGGAGAAGGAGAAGGAGAAGGAGAAGGAGAAGGAGAAGGAGAAGGAGAAGGAGAAGGAGAAGGAGAAGGAGAAGGAGGAGAAGGAGAAGGAGAAGGAGAAGGAGAAGGAGAAGGAGAAGGAGAAGGAGAAGGAGAAGGAGAAGGAGAAGGAGAAGGAGAAGGAGAAGGAGAAGGAGAAGGAGAAGGAGAAGGAGAAGGAGAAGGAGAAGGAGAAGGAGAAGGAGAAGGAGAAGGAGAAGGAGAAGGAGAAGGAGAAGGAGAAGGAGAAGGAGAAGGAGAAGGAGAAGGATCACCCTCCACCCCAAAACCTCCATCTTGCCCCATATCAATTACTACATTCCAGACCCCAAACTCTGAGTTTCCCACCCTGTGATATCACACACTTCTATTCAAACCCCACCCCCACAATCCCAGTTCTGTCATTCCATTCTGGAAGCTTCTCCACGGCCTCAGGTCAGTGCAGTGTGCTCTGGGGGTCAGAGCCTGGCAGCACACAAAGTTCTCAGGGTCCAGGGTCCCAACAACTTTTGGCCACCCACACCCACAGGTCCAACCCAGCCCAGCCCTGCCTGGCCGTGGGGGACTCTTGTGGGTCACTTTTGGCCACCCCCACCTGAGAGCTCAGCCCCAGGTGGCCATGAGTGACCTCTCAGGTCATTTTTGGGCATTCTGTCAGTGCTGGGCTCAGCCAGGACAGGATCAGCCCATCCCAACCCATAAACAGTTTTGGTATCTCCTGCTCCATCCTCTTTTGTTGTCAATTAAGCAAATTTGCTTTAAAAAAACCCACACTGCATTTAAAAACTAAAAAATAATTTGAGAAGGCAGAAAAGCAGTTTATTTGGCCTCATCTGTCTCATGTTATTTTGAATCTAATGAGGTTTACAGATGGATCTTCCTGTGACAGATGAAACTAAAGTGACTGAGAAAGCAGTGCCAAAACCCACGAGGAGCAAATTTTGTCAGGCATTTCCAAAATCATGTCTGTGTTTTCCCTGGGTACCTGTTATCTTTGCCTAGGACAGCGGGCACATGAAGTATGATTTACAAGGGGCACTTTGACAGTGTCCCCCAATAAAGTTTGAAGACAGGAAAGAGGTTTTAAGCTCTTTAGGACTGGATTTTGCTATTTCTCCATTTATAGACCCAACACGGAGCTGCCCCCACTCCCACTGAGGACTTGCTGGGTTCTTTTGCTCTCCTCAGGGTTTGTTGGTTCCTGTCAGCAGTCAGATATAACCCTGGGAACATCCCACCTGAAAGTGAAGGATGCATTTACTGCAACTGCAGGGGAGCAGAAGCATCAACATCAGAACTGTTAAGGTGGGAAAAGTCCTTAAAGGTGACCAAGTGCAACCACCAGCACTGTGGTCACTGTGTCCTCAAGTGCCACCTCCACAGGTTTTTTGAACACTCCCAGGGATGGGGACTCCACACTGCCCTTGAAAGGCCATCCCAATGTTTTCTAGCCCTTTTCCATGAAGAAATTATTCATAATATCCAAGGTTAGCCTCCCATGGCACAACATTTCCTCAATCTGTGACTAAACAACAATTTTTCACCCAGCCCAGAGCTCTGAGTGCCTCATCCAGGAATCGCCTGGACACCTCCAGGGACAGGCACTCCAAACCTCCCTGGGCAGCCCCTGCCAAGCCCTGAGCCCCCTGTCCATGCAGAAATTTTCCCCCAATATGTAAAAATGGGATTTTAGGACTTTCAGGGCTCCTTTTCTGTGGTTGGTGTGAGGGGTTTGGGGCTGAGGGGGAACAGGAAATATTCCCTGCCAGAAGGGGCTGGGGTAGGGACACCTCTGCTGCTGGGGCTGCATTGGATGGATATTCCCTTCTGGGAAAAGCCTTTGGGATTCTGGTGCTCAGGATCCCAGAGATGAGGTGGGAAAAGAGCTCCAAGGACATCGAGTGCCAGCTGATCCCCACCTTGTCCCCAGCCCAGAGCACTCAGTGCCACCTCCAGGGATTCCTGGGACACCTCCAGGGATGGGCACTCCAACCCTCCCTGGGCAGGCCCTGCCAAGCCCTGAGCCCCCTTTCCATGGGGAAATTCCTGCTGTGCCCACCCTGAGCCTGCCCTGGCCCAGCCTGAGGCTGTTCCCTCTCCTCCTGTCCCTGTTCCCTGGAGCACAGCCCGACCCCCCCGGCTGTCCCCTCCTGGCAGGAGCTGTGCAGAGCCACAAGGTCCCCCCTGAGCCTCCTTTGCTCCAGGCTGATCCTTGCAGAGCTCAGCTCGGGGCTGGAGCTGCTGGCAGAGCAGCAGTTGGAGGGAACAATCTGTTCCATCTGCATCTGTCGGAGCAGAGCACTTTGATCATCGCTCGTGGTTATTGGGAACTGGCCTGGCTGTTCCTCCTGAGCTCTGCAGCCAAATAATTCACCCTGCTGCAATATTGACTGGCACTCACTCCTCCGTCCTGATTTCTAGGAAATCATTTGTTATTCCTAACGACTTGATGATTATTGGGAGTGAGATGATGTTCTCTGGAGAAAGGTGCCAGATTTCAACACTGCCAGAAATGTTCTCCTTCCTGCTGGGATTTGGATGTCAAACTGTCAGAAATCCTGTTCCACTCCGAGGTATGAGAGGCAGATCTACTTACCCACATGTTCAGAGGGACCCTTGTCCCAGTAACTGGATCACACCAGAGCTCTGCTCCGCAGCAAACACCCAGATGAAAGTTGAAATAATTTTAGCAGCAGAGATTTGGCTTTGACGTTGATAAAAGCTAAAGGTTGCTGTTAAGCAGAGTTATCTGACTCGGAAAGCAGCAAGAAACCCACACTGTGGATGTGGAACAAGTCTGCCTTGTTCCTCCCTGCCTTAATCCCATTATAATGGGAATTAAACCAAAAAAAGCAAGATTTTCTTTTTTTTTTTTTACTTTTTGGGGAGGGAGTGATATCTTTCCTGTGATAAATAGGCAGAAAAAAAACTTGTCAGTTCTTGGACACCCAGGCTTCTTTCACGTCTGCTTCCGTGTCTGAAAGTTTGTCTGAATTTTCTCCTGCTGCTTTTGGTCTAATTGAAGATTTTATCTGTCCTCACAAACCTCGCCTATCTTCTACTCTTTCGCCTGCTTATCTGCAGAACAACTTGCATTTAACAAGAACAAGAAACACGGGCATCCATACCTGGCATTCCTAAGAATAATAATGGCGCTTTCTAGACAAATACATTTTTGGATAAAGGGCTTTGCTTGGCCAAAGTCTGGTTCTCTAGACAAGACCAGCAAACCTTCTGTGGTGGCTTTGTGAAAACATCATTAATCAGCAGAGATTAGCAGTCAGCAAATTCCTCCTTCGGATAGAAACTCTGGGCTGTGAATGTGCCCATTCAGGGCTGGGGGGCTCAGCTCGTGGCAGGGCTGTGCCTCAGCACCTCCTCCTGCCTCTTTCCAGAGCTCAGCAGCTGCTCAGAACCAGGATTTAAACCCAATTAGAGCCGGTGTAAAATCCCCCTTATTTAACTCCATCATGTGTAATGGGCTCAGCTGGGATTGCTTTGTTTGTCTGGGCTCTTTTTTCAAACATCATCCTCTTTAAAATCTGTTTAAATCCATTTCCAGGAAAGCCCCTCTGTCTGAGGAGCTGCTGGGGGACAGAGCAGGGCTCTGCTCAGCCCCTGGAGCCAGGTGAGGTCTCAGGGGTGACAGGAATCCCCAGGCAGGTCGGGTTTGTGACCGTGCTGGGTTCATCCCCAGCAGGTGGAGGGGACCTGGCTCTGGTCAGCCTGGTTTGGGTGGCACAGACGAGCTCTGCCAGCCTGGGAGCTGCCCTGGGAGCTGGCCAGGGGCCCTCAAAGCTGCAATTTCATTTCTTCAGGAAAGGGCTGTCAAGCCCTGGAACTGTCAGGGCAGAGGGCAGTCCCCAGCCCTGGAGGGGCTTAGAAACCAGGTGGATGTGGCACCTGGGGACGTGGGTCAGTGGTGATCCTTGAGGACATGGGTCAGTGGTGGCCCTTGAGGACGTGGGTTAGTGGTGTCACCTGGGGACATGGGTCAATGGTGGTCCTTGAGGACAAGGGTCAGTGGTGGCACCTGGGGACATGGGTCAATGGTGGTCCTTGAGGACATGGGTCAGTGGTGGCACCTGGGGACATGGGTCAATGGTGGTCCTTGAGGACATGGGTCAGTGGTGGCACCTGGGTACATGGGTCAGTGGTGGCACCTGGGCACGTGGGTCAGTGATGGCACATGGGTCAGTGCTGGGGGAACGGTTGGACTGGACGATCCTAAAGGTCTTTTCTAGGACTCTGGGATTGTTGTGTCCAGAAAGGAAACCCAAAATCTTGACTCATTCAGCAGAACAAAGACCCAAATCTTGTGTAAATTAACCAGGGGGTAGGAGATCAGGAAGGTTTGCAAAGTGATTAAACTTGAGGACTGCAGTGATGCAAGATGAGCACAAACACCTGGAAATTCCAAGGTTTCCTTCCCTCAGGTGGTGAAGGACTGGGGCAGGAGGTGAGGGACCCACCTGAGCCAGAGCTTGACTGGTTCCTGCAAAGGATCCTGGAAGGAAAGGACCCAGAAGGGCTGAGCAGGTCCTGGAGCCTGGAGACCTCACAGGAGAGGGGACAGTGTCCATGTGGAGTGGTGGTTTGCTGTGGTGAAGCTGTGGTGGTGTCTCTGTGCAAACCAGGGTGGTGAAAAATGGGGCACTGAAAGGGTGGTCAGAACTGGCACAGGCTGCCAGGGCAACGCTGGGGTCACCAGCCCGGGAAGTGTTCAAAAAGCCATGTGGAGGTGGCACTTGGTGAACTGGTTCATCTGGGATTCAGACAAACACTGGATCTCAGAGTTCTTTTCCAATCTTAATGTCCCTGCAATTTTTTTGAAAGCCAAATTATTTGGATTTGGATTTGGATATCCCTGCTTGCCCTTCTGTTCCTCACCATGCAGATTTATAAGGTGGAAACAGCAGAGCTCAGCTCTCCACACCCCCACAGGTGAGAACAGAAATGCAGAAGAACAGAAATTCCTTGCAAGAGATTTCTCTCTTTTCCTGCTCACTGAAACAGGGATTTGATTCAGCAACACCACCATGGGTGAGAACAGAAATGCAGAAGTTCCTCACAAGTTATTTATCCCTTTTCCTGCCCACTGAAATGGGGATTTAACCCAGAACACCCTACAGGCAGCAGAGTGGAGGGGGAGATACTTCCCCAGCGCCTCTCAGAGCCATGAGCTGGCTCAGAGATTTCCTTCTTATCAATGATATTTTCACCCCCAACAAGAGGAGAGAATGATGAGGACTCCATCTTATTAGAAGGCTAATTAATTACTTAATTATACTTTATTTTCAATATTATATTACATTATATTACATTACATCTAAACTGAATCTGCCAAGCACTCAACTCTGCACACACTGCCCAGAATCTGGTGACTGCCACCCAACATTCCCAACACACACACCTGGCCCTGACAGGCCAAGGAACCAAAGCACCATCACTGTGGGTAAACAATCTCCATCTTGCATTCTGCTTTGGCACAAACACAGGCACGGCAAGTGAGATCAGAATATTCTTGGGAAGAATTGTGCCTTGTGATGCTGTGTTCTTCAGGCACATGTAGCCTAATGTGGGCTTTGTCTGCAAGGATACATCACGTTAGAACTGGTCAAATCTGTTATGGAAGAGACAATTCTCCACAAAAAAGCAGGACCACCAAGACAAGGAAACCTCTCAAAATTTAACAGTTTCCTCTGTGAAGAGAAATGTGGGGCTGCACACTTGGCCCTGACAGGCCAAGGAACCAAAGCACCATCACTGTGGGTAAACAATCTCCACATTGCATTCTGCTTTGTCACAAACACAGGCACAGCAAATGAGATCAGAATTGTTTTTCCTTTCTCTGAGGTTCAGAGAATGTGAAACCCAGAAATATTCTTGGGAAGGATTGTGCCTTGCTTTTCTCTGTGAGGAGAAATGTGGTGACACCTTCTTACAGCACCCAGTCCAGGCAGGAGTGGGAATGTCTCAGGGCCCCAGACTGATGGCAGGAAAAAGGGGTTTTAGGGAAATTAAATGCTAAATCCATTACACAGGCTTAGCTGCTTTCCTAGGGCTAAACATGGAAAGAGAAAAAACAAAGTGGTCTTAATGACTTAACTGAGCAAACATAACAAGAAAGTGATGAAATGTGGGGAAGATAAGACAGAATAAATAAGGAGAGTGAACAGGAGCTTGCCGTGCACGAGCAGCTCTGCACCAGGGAGGAACCTATTACTCATCCTGTCACAGGTACAGCAGATCTGGGGGCCCATCGTGGAACACTGAGCAGTTTGTTCTGCCACTTGTGGAGAAGAAAGCAAAAAAAAAAAAAAGATTGCACAATCCTGAATAAAAATGTCTGAAAGAAAGTGAATGGTTCTCTCTTTGCTGTAAAAAGAGCGATGGGTTGGCAGTTCAAATTAGTTCTCTTGTTTGAGATAAGCTAGAGAAATAATAATAATAATAATAATAATAATAACAAGTAGTAGTAGTATATAAAATAGGAAAAAACTTTAAAAAGACCCTTTCAATAAAGTTTTCTGAGGTGCACTGACAGCAGAGCAGTCCATACAGAAGGACATGAGGAGGTTTTTCCTTGGAAACCCAGAGGGGCTGTGAGGGTCAAGGTATGATGTCACAGTCATATTTTCTGGAAAAATCCCTTTGCCAGGATTTCTTCTCCTGGGAAGCTGAGAAGCCTCAGAGAGAAATGAAAACAATAATTATCTGATTGCTGCTCCTGTGTTTGCTGCTTTGGAATGTGGTTTGGAGATTGTGTACCAACTGGTCATTGTTTGATTGGTTTCATGTGAATTGTTTTAACTTAATGACCAATCACATCCAGCTGTGTCAAGGCTCTGGAGAGTCACGAGTTTTTCATTATCATTCTTGTTAAGCCTTCTGTCTGTATCCTTTCTCTAGTCTTTAGTATGGTTTTAATATAAGTACATAAAATAATAAATTAGCCTTCTAAGAACATGGAGTCAGATTCACTCATCTCTCACCTCATCCTGGGGACCCCAAAAACTCCACAGTGTGACTCTGGGAATTTCTGGTTTTCAGCCCATTGGCACAGGAGTGCTTCCCCTCAGCAGGGACACAGAGATGATGACAGCTTTACTCTCTTTATTACCCAGCACAGGAGGAGGAGAAGCCAGGCCAGAGCACAGGGCTGTGCCTCAGGCCCTGCTACAGAGCCCAGGGGATTCCAGCCCTATCCAGGACTCTGTTTTACAGCTGCTGAGGGACTTGGGGTGTTCACAGCTCTCCAAAGGAAATCACCTCTCACTCAGCTCCTGGCAATTCCTGATTGGAAGTGTCTGAGGCACAGGCACATTCCTGCAGGAACTGAGCTCCAAATTGAATATTCCTTCTTATGTGGGTGAGATAAACCAGCCAGAGCTCTCCACCTGACCAAGCACCCATTTCTGCCTTTTTAACCCTCCTTGGGTATTTTGCTGGTTCCTACCAAAGATGAAACTTCAATAAGGCAGAGAAAAGCACAGGGCAAAAAGGAAGAGCTTTTTCAGGTCTTCATCCACGACAGGGCACGACACAGGTTCAGCAGAGCTCTGCTCTCTCCATGCCATGGGGGAGAATTTCAGCAGGACAGGAGTCATGGAAAGGTCACTGTGGAGAAGGAAACCAGGTGAAATTCATGTTGAGGAAAACCAGTTCTGCCTTTCCTTGAAGAGTGGACAGCAGGAACAGGTCTTTTGGGGAAGGGCGATGATTTCCCCAAAAAGATAAAGAAATCAGAACTGTTCCATTTTTACACTTTAAATCTTAGGAAGGAAGGAAGGAAGTGGCGGAAGGAAGTGGCGGAAGGAAGGAAGGAAGGAAGGAAGGAAGGAAGGAAGGAAGGAAGGAAGGAAGGAAGGAAGGAAGGAAGGAAGGAAGGAAGGAAGGAAATAGGATCACTCAGCAAAGGCAGAAGGGAAAACTCTAAAACCAAATAAATCTAAAAACCCAAAAACATCTAAAACGCTGTGGGATTCAGATGAGAAATGGGAAGAGAGAAGGGAATGAGGAAAGGGACATGGACAGGTCATGGGAACTTCAGGAACTTTACAACCACTTCTTTAAAGGCTTTTACCCACGGAGTGAGGTCCATCAATGCAGGGTCTGTGGCTGATGGCAGGAAACTGCCCAGTGGGGATGTTTGCTCCCAAGGGATCACTGCAGTCTCATTTGCAGTGCCCACATAAGGGGGCTGCTGATAACAAAGGTTCTGAAATGGCCTGAAGGTCCTATTGAGACCCCACAAGAGACAAAATTTTTTCTTCACAGCCTCAGTCCCTGCTGCCAGGCAAGGGTTCCTGGTCTTAAAAAACGCATTTCAAAGCTGCTAAACATTTTTGTGTGTGTCCTTCCCACAGACTGATAAAGAAACTCTTCCCCCGAGGTGACTCCTGCTTTCTGAAGCTTCTCTTGTAGAGACAGGAACATTAAAAGCAATGTGATGGCCCCAGGGCCAAACCACAGCCAGCCATGAAGAGCTCCTTGGGAAGATGTTGGGAGCAATCCTGGGAGCAGAGACGTGCTAAGTCTGGCTTAGGAGCACTGCAAACAACCCAAGGGATGGCTGATCCAAAGTGAGCCCTGTGGCAGGGGAAATGAGCTCACATCTGGGCAGATGCTCCTGATTCAACCTGCCTGGCTTCTTAAAGCACTCAGGAACTGCAGCAGGGCTTGGAGGGATGGAGGGACTGAAATATTCCAGGTTTCCTAAAGGCCTTCAGTAGCCCTGCATAAGTGCTGGATAGCCCAGGATAAAGGAGGAAGACCCCCCAAGTGTGTGAATTACTGTGAGACAAGAGGAAGAGAACAAACCCAGATTCCTTTTTACCCCCAAGGTCCTGAGGGACCTCAGGTTTTGTGTCAGACACCCCAGCTGTCTCACAGAGGAGTCCTTGCTGAAATGCAGAAGAACAGAAATTCCTTGCAAGAGATTTCTCTCTTTTCCTGCCCACTGAAATGGGGATTTAATTCAGCAAAACCACCACAAGTGAGAACTGCAATGCAGAAAAACGGAAGTCCTGATTCCATTTACAGTCCTGGTTCTGCTGGGACTCCTAGGCCACCTCTGCTCCCTTCCTCCCCACCGGGGACAAGGCAGGTCAGGAGTTAGGAGAGATTTAACCAACCTCATCAGAGGCTCGCGTTTGCAAACCTTTCCATGGTTTCCTTCAGTGGAGTTGTTTATGTGTACAAAATCCTGAGAGAAATGGGTCAGCCTGCTGGCCCAGCTGGCCCAGGGCTCTGTCTCTGCAGCAGCAGTGGTGTTGCTATTTCAGGAGAGCACAGAGCTGCTTCCTGTTGCCCACTCCCCTCTGTTCACCCTTCAACTGCTGCAGCAGAAACCCCTGACAGACATCCCTGCCCTGTCCCTTTAAACATGTGTTCAGGGGCTTGCAGCCCAGGAATAAATCTAATAAATAAATCTAATTCTTTTCTGAGCCTGCTGACAGCAGCTCCTGCACAGCCTGGAGTGGCAGTGGCACCAATTTGATCCCCAACAGGACAAGAATTGTTTTCTGAGTGAACACCAATCCCCTGCCACTTCCACACCTCTTCTCCTGGAGGGTTTGGTCAACAACCCACATCAAATATTGCTGTGAATCATCACAGAGCTGAGCCCAGGACTGTAAACCTAAAAAAGCTGTTCCAGATTGCAGGGGAAGATGTGTTCTATCACCCTCTGTGTGGCAGCTGTCTGGTGTCAAGTGGGCAATTCCCCTTATCTCTCCCTGAGTGATCACACCCACTCCTCCTTCAGGGAGACACCTGCTGATAACAGGCCATGGAATGTCCCTGCATGGCTGATAAGAACTGCAGCATCCCACTGGGAGATGTGAGCCCAGGGGGAGGAGCCAAGCATTCCTACCCGAATAGAATCTGGAGATTCTGGAACACCAGCACAGCTTCTCCACTGGATTCCCAGAGGAGCAGCAGCTGCCTCTGCCCCTGGACCTTCAGAGGCAGAGTGCACCTTTCTCCAGGATCCCTGCTCCAGCAGAACCATCCCTGGCACTGCAGGAGGGCTGAGCCACAATTCCAATGGGACTGCTGCCAGCACCCTGACCCACAGGGTGTCAGGCTGTGCTCTGGCTCTGGCAGGGTTGGTTTAGTTCACTGCATTGTTCATTTTATCCTTTTATTTTCTTCCTTAGTAAAGAACTGTTATTTCCTGCTCCCATATTGTTTCTTGCCTGAGAGCCCCTTAATTTAAAATTTATAGCACTTTGGAGGGGGGGGGGTTACATTTTCAATTTCAGGCAAGGCTCCTGCCTTCCTCAGCAGACACCTGGCTTTCCAAACCAAGACAAAAGCCCATCTCCTCTTCACCTGTGTTTGTGCAGTACCACCCAGCAGGATGCTCTGGCCTTCCAAAAGGTTGGGAGTTGTTGGTTTTTTCAGCTTTTATAGAGATGGGGCAAGTGAGAGGTGTTTTAAAAGATTTTATTGCATTACCAGTCTCGATGAATAGTGAGACACAAGAGATGTAAAGCTCTGTGCCATTCCATCAGAGGCTAAATGGATTTTAGCTTTCTGTAATTCTCGTAAAATTCTTTGCAAATCCATTCCCCACAGGGAGTGATTCCATGGGGGATGATTTTGGGGTAGGAATGCATTTTTCCATGCATTCATTGGAAATGGTGTTATTGTGTGGCTACAATTTGAGATCTGGCTTTCTCTGCTGGTGCTGATGTCTCACAGTGACCGTCTGCGTCTGCCTGGATAGAGGCAGAGAGATCCCCCAGGAAATACAGCTTAGGGAAGCACAGCACTGCTCCCCAGAAAGGTGATTTTGTCACTAATCAGAGCCAGCAGGTGCCACACCTGAGTTCTTGTGCGTGACAGCACAGGAGCAGCAGGGAACAGCCAGGGCTGGGCCTGGTCCCGGTGGGAATGCCAAGGCAGCCAGGGACTGACTGCCCTTCTGCTTCTGGTGATGCCTGGAGAGGCTCCCTAGAACGGAGCCTGGACAAGATTACAGAATAAATTATTGGGAATTTATTACTGGGAATAAATTAGTGAGTTTTTATTAAAGGCCTTCAACAGATCCACCTTGGGCAGCCAAAGCCTCCCAGAGGCTGCACCCACAATGGACAGTGGTCACCAGTTTATCAGACAATTATCAGCTTGGTCTCTTTACATAGCAGGGGTTAATTCTCCAACTGCAGCTTCAATTAATGAAGCCATTTAACCCCCAGTTTGCTCCCCACAATTCACTTTTGTTTGTACTTTTTGGGGCCCGAGGCTGTAGGGTGTCCTTGGCTTTCAGCCCTGGAGGAATTGTTTTATCTGACCAACATGTGAGGACAGTAACTGACACTTTATATGGAGTTTGAAATTACACACTAATTAATTCAGTGGAGGATCTGAAAAATATAGAAGCTAAAACTGTAAGGCATCACTGGGACAGCCCAAATCAGCCCCTCTGCTCCTGGGACAGCCCAGGACAACCCTTCTGCTCCTGGGACAGCCCAGGACAGCCCCTCTGCTCCTGGGACAGCCCAAATCAGCCCCTCTGCTCCTGGGACAGCCTGGGACAGCCCCTCTGCACCTGGGACAGCTCAAATCAGCCCCTCTGCACCTGGGACAGCCTGGGACAGCCCCTCTGCTCCTGGGACAGCCCAAATCAGCCCCTCTGCTCCTGGGACAGCCCAGGACAGCCCCTCTGCTCCTGGGACAGCCCAGGACAGCCCCTCTGCTCCTGCCATCCCCTCAGTCTCTGCAGGTTGGTGATGTCACCCTGGCCAAGCCCAGCAGTTCGAGGCAGCTGATGCCATCATTAGGATGAGCTGGTTATTTCCTGGGAAATAATCCCAAATCCTGGCTGTATTTACCAAAGGAGGGTTTGAAGGGACAGCCGCAGGGAGAGCCCAGCAGGTCAGGATCACAAGGTGCCTCCTGGCATCAGGGGCAGAGCTGGTGTGTCTGGGACCCTCCTTGGGTGTTGTGGGATGGAGGAGCTAAGGAGAATCCTTAGCCTTGACCTGGCATCAAAGCCCTGCTGAATCTGTGACTCCAAATAAATCAAAGCACTTTTCTGTAGAGAAATAACCTTTCCACCTCCCAGGGCTGGGATCCAGCCCAACCCCACTCCTACTGAGGTGTGAAAAGAGCCAGAGTGTGAGAAATGATCCTCACTTCCAAAAACGTAAAAGGGTTATTAAAACTTTATCAAAAACACAACAGCAGACTGAATAGAGGAGATATCACAGCACCAGGAGCAGAGGATTTTCCCCACCATGTGCTCACCCACACCGTGGATGTTCCACCTTTTAACCCTTTGGCTCCCCCACAGTTCTGTCCATCGACTCCTCCTTCCCTGCCCAGGGGTGGAGATCACTGCCTGACACCTTGACTGGGGGCAGCTGTTGCCATGGTAACGAGTGACCCTCCCAAATGTCCCAAACCCAGGGCACCCCTGATAGCAACGCAGGGGGGTAAAACACAACTATAAATCTATAAAACTTGACATATATCAATGATATTCACCTTTTAATTGTGACAGTCAGCCGTGGCACTGCTTATCCATCACACAGAGGATTTCTTGAGTGTGAGCCCTCAGTGAGGCTCGTGCAGGCCATGAGTCACTGCTGCCATGTTGCTATTATTATTATTTATTATTATTATTACTATTATTATTATCATTATCCTATTTTTATCACTTCTAGGAATCCACCAGCAAGTTATGGGGTGGAACTCCCAGTCAGGAATGAGCCTGTGGTCCCTGAGCAGGGCTGGGTTTGTCAGCTGTGCTTCCCTTTGGCTGTGTGAGTTCATGGAGAGCTGCCTGGCTCCTGAGGGAGACAAGAACAGGCCGTGTCTCCAGCCCAGTGCTGGTCATGCTATCCAATTACCCGGTAATTCATCTGGGAATTACTCGGTAATTGGGGAGATAATTACCAGGTAACCTGCGCCTACCTGCCCCAGATTCTGCCTGGGCAGTGTTTGCATGACATTGGCTGGGTAATTACAGAGCAGGTCGCTGGCTGGGGGAGCTCAGGGAAATAAAGGGATGCCTGAAGTGTGACTAAGAGGAATGCAAAGTTAAAGCTCCGAGGAATACTGGATGTGTCATCTGCCTTGACTCCTGGCCAAATCCAAACCACTCTGCTCTGCCCTCTGAACCTGCCCCAGTGAAATCCACATTTCTTTCACCTGCACTTGAGAGAAGAAGAATTTCTCTGTGGGGCTGTTGGTGGAGGGAACCACCCAGCCCTCATCACCAGAGGGACCTGCCTGCACTCAGATAAAAACCCCACCCCGGAGAAAGGGCCTCAGTGTCAGGGCCTCAGTGCAGCCCTTGTGCTGGTCTGAAAAGCCCTTCACAGCCTCTCACCTCCTCCTGAGCAGCATCTGCAGTTCAGCACGTGAGAAACAGCTCTCTTCATAGTTTAGGAAGGTTTATTAAACTTTATTAAAAATACAACACAAGACTGAATAAAGAAAAAAGGTTACAGCACTGAGAGCAAAAGATTTTCCCTGCCATGTGCTCAGCCCCCTCACCATGGAGGTTTTACCCTTTTAACCCTTTAACCTCTCCCAAAGTTCTGTCCATCAACCCTTCTTCACTGTCCAGTGGTGGAGATCTCTTCCTCAGACCCTGACTGGAGCTCAGGTGTTCCACAGTGACAGCCAGCCCTCCCAGGTGTCCCCACCCAGCTGTCCCTTGATAACCACATGAGGGGGCACAACATAACCATAAACCTATAAAATTTTTCTTAACCTATATACCTGATATTTGTCCATTAATTGTGAGAGTCAATCATGGCATTACTCATCTATCACAAGCAGAATCCCAGAACCACTGAGGTTGAAAAGAGCTCCACGAGCACCAAGCCCAGCCTTGGACCGAATCCCCCGTGCCCACTGAGCCATGGCATGGGGCGCCACCTCTGCTTGGTTTCTGAGCCTCTCCAGGGCTGGTGACTGCAGCACTGCCCTGGGCAGCCCCTCCCAGTGCCCGACCACCCCTCCAGTGAAGATCTTCCTGCTGCTTCCTGGAGCCTCCAGCAGAGACTCTCACCAACATGTTTTTATGGAAAATCCTGTCCTTAGGATTTTTCCTCCTGAGAAGCTGAGAGGCCTCAGGAACAAAGTGCAGACAAAGATTCTCTGCTGCTGTGAAATGCACCAGGTGCATCTGGGATTGGTCTCATCTGGTTGTTTCTAATCAATGGCCAATCCCAGCCCAGCTGTCCAGACTGGCTGGGTCACAGACAAACCTTTGTTATCATTCCTTTTCTATTCTTAGCCAGCCTTCTGCTGAAATCCTTTCTTCTATTCTTTTAGTATAGTTTTAATATATATCATAAAATAATAAACCAAGCCTTCTGAAACATGGAGTCAACTTTCTCATCTCTTCCCTCATCCTGGGACCCCTGAGAACACTGTCACACAGAGGCTTCTGTGAGGTGCCCAACCACTGCCCTCCCCAAACCTCCCCGGAATCCCAGAGCCATGGGATGGTTTGGGTTGGAAAGAACCTTAAATCCCACCCAGTGCCACCCCTGCCATGGCAGGGACACCTCCCACTGTGCCAGGTGCTCCCAGCCCCATCCAGCCTGGCCCTGGGCACTGCCAGGGATCCAGGGGCAGCCCCAGCTGCTCTGGGCTGGTAAAACCTGCTCAGACTTGGTGCAGAAATCGAGCAGCACAGGCAGCAGCTGAACTGACTCCAGGCCCCTGTGCCCTTTGCCAGCCCAGATTTGTCTGTGGCTTTTTCTGGGTCAGCTTTGACCAATCTGAGGCAAGGATCAGCACAGGAATGTCCTTGCTCGTGCAAGAGCTTATCTGACAATAATAAACTCAATTTAACACACTGAAACACATTATCTAAATTTAACAGCACGAAGACTTATGGACTTTTCATTTCATGAAAGGGAGACTATAAAAATTATTTGCCACAAATAAATGCAGTCAGGCCTTATCTGGGTGCTGATTCAGAAAGCTGCTGCAGTCATGAGGACTTTGAGAAACAGCTTGGATGGGATCACTTTCCTGAGTCAGCCTCTGCTCTGGATCCACACACAATCACCACCATTTCAGAGGTGAATTTCAGGGGGAAGCTCTGCCTGGGCCAGCTGGTGTGACCCCAGCTCTCATGGGGTCAGGGATGGCTCCCAAAGTCCCAAAGGAGCAGCTGGAGCTGCTGCCCTCGGGGGATGTTCAGATCCTCATGGAGTCAGGGTGACAGCAGGGACCTGGGGGAACGTGCTCTGAGGAGTTTGGGATCCCTTTGGAAGGGCAGTGACAGCAGGATGATTCCCAGCCATGAAGGAACATGCTCCAAGAGGTTTGGGATGGCTCTGCAAGGGCCGTGACAGCAGGGACCTGGGGGAATGTGCTCCAAGGAGTTTGGGATCCCTCTGGAAGGGCAGTGACAGCAGGATGATTCCCAGCCTGGGGAACATGCTCCAGGGAGTTTGGGATCCCTCTGGAAGGGCAGTGACAGCAGGGACCTGGGGGAATGTGCTCCAGGGAGTTTGGGATCCCTCTGGAAGGGCAGTGACAGCAGGATGATTCCTAGCCTGGGGAACATGCTCCAGGGAGTTTGGGA
The DNA here is from genome assembly GCF_027477595.1 of Haemorhous mexicanus. NCBI lineage: Eukaryota > Metazoa > Chordata > Aves > Passeriformes > Fringillidae > Haemorhous > Haemorhous mexicanus. The sequence continues at coordinate 1,663,221 of NC_082367.1, forward strand.
TCCCTCTGGAAGGGCAGTGACAGCAGGGACCTGGGGGAATGTGCTCCAGGGAGTTTGGGATCCCTCTGGAAGGGCAGTGACAGCAGGATGATTCCTAGCCTGGGGAACATGCTCCAGGGAGTTTGGGATCCCTCTGGAAGGGCAGTGACAGCAGGGACCTGGGGGAATGTGCTCCAGGGAGTTTGGGATCCCTCTGGAAGGGCAGTGACAGCAGGATGATTCCTAGCCTGGGGAACATGCTCCAGGGAGTTTGGGATCCCTCTGGAAGGGCAGTGACCACTACTGAGGCACCTGGGGGGCACCAGCGTGGCCAGGGACAGGTGGGTGACAGGGACAGGCCACTGCCCTCCCCACCTCCTGCATCTGCAGCAGGGAGAAGGGTGCTCCCAGGTGCCCCCAGGTGCTCCTAGGTGCTCCCAGCAGTGTCCAGCACAAACAGGTGGGAGCTGGGAACTCCAGGCTTGGCCATGACAGGAAAAACACAACAGAGGAGCCAGAGAGAGGCCAAGGAAGGGTGCTGCAGAAGCAAAACCCTCAGGTTTTCAGGCTTTGCTTTACTCTGGGTGTTTGTGTCTCTTCGCTTTATTAAAAAATTATCAAAAATTTTATTTAAAAATTAATTTTAAAATATAATTTTATAGTTTACAGTCATAGATAAAGTCCTCAAGATCTCCAGTGGTCATTGGCACTCACCACACGTTGTTTCCACTGCCCCCCAAGCCACCAAAGCTGCAAATGTTGCAGTGACAAACTTTTCCTCAACAGCCCCACAGCCCTCAGAAGTCAGTTCTGAGTTCTGTACTACTAAAGATTTGTTGTTAAAAGATTGTACTACAATACAATCTTTTAATAACAAATTAAGGATTCATTCAGTGACATTTGAGTAAGTTTATAAACCAAGTATTTCTCTGGGGGCCATTGATCAACTTCCTTTTATTCCAGATTTTTTTTCTGTGTTTTATTCCTGGATGGTTTTGTGTGTTTTACATTTTCCTCATTCTCATTAGGAATTTTTTCTCCCTTAGAATCCCACCCCTTGAATAATCCTAGAAGTTCTGAGCAAAAGGTATGAGTGGAAACAGAAATAAACCCCTCTGGGGGACCGGCTGTCTGTCTCTGTCCCCAGACACGCGTAGGATGGTTCTTGCACGCTGGGCTTCAAAGGATGAGACTGGACGCCAGGTTTTTTCGGTCTTCAGTTTGTTTATTATCTCTTATCTAAAAAGTCCTTTTCCCTGCCTGAAGGATCTGACCAACACGGCAGCCAAAGGCACTCTGCCCACCCCCAAGGCGGCCGTATCTTTTATAACAAAAACTACGTATATCATATTTACATTTTTTCCCCAATACCTATTATCTTCGTCACTAAGTACACCCTCATCCCAGACCAATCCACAGGTGCCAACACCACCCCAGAAGATGGAAGACAGGAAGAAGAAGGAAAAGCCTGGTGGCACACCCTGATTCCTCCATCTTGTCTCTACCACCCCCCTGTACCGAAACCCCAAAATTTGTAATTCACCCTATAATAATATCTTCCCTTCACCATTTACACCTGAGTGGTTCCCGCATGTTCCATTTCCTCATACATCGGTGGCACATCTCTAGATGGATCAAAATCAAGCCACCAAGTGCTTTTGGCAACATTCCAGGGCTCCCGAGCCCCCCAAGGGTTCTCTCGGTAGCTCTGGACATCAGGAGTGATGTGCTGAGCTCCCACAAACCCCCAAACACCCTGATTGTTCAACTGACTCTGTTTTCTTGTAGTGGACGGGGAAAATCATGGCTATGATTTTTGGATGTGAAGTACAAATATGTGCAAGGGGGGAATGAATTCTGAAAGCAGAGCCGGCCACAATGAGGAATTTTCCACCACTTATTTTGAATGAATGATTTTTTCATTTTGTTTTGTTGGAAATCTGTCATGGAATTTCTTTATCCAGTGCCCTGAATCGGAGATTTTCCTGTTATTGTCCCTTATCTCAATCCCAGAAGTATGAAAAGAAATAAAAATATCTGAGACAGACGGGTTTGGGGTTTTTTTTGGTTTTTTTTTTTTCATTCTTTACCTTGAAAATGTTTCAGCTTGGCATTTCAGGGAGGCCAGGGGGTTTTCCTGGCAGTGCCAAGGGCATCCTGAGAGGCTCCAGGCTGGCAGGAGGGGATTCATTGTACACATGTGCTCAGCCCTTTAAAGCCATGTGGCACCCCCAGCCCTGCCCTTCCCCTCTGCTCTGCCCTTCACCTTTCCTCTGATTTCCCAGGGCATGTTTAGAAAATCCTGGGATGGCTGGTTTGGAGAGAATTTGCTGGTCTTGGAAATGTCCACAAGAGCAGAAACCACTTGATTTGAGGCAGCAAAGTGAGAGCAGACTTCAGGGACACAGGGACTTTGGGGACAGCCCTGAGAGGTGGGAGAGACTCTGAGCCTGCTCCTTCAAAAGCTCTGGGTTGTGCTGTAGGATAGGCCCAATCAGCCTATATCAGAATCATGGAATGGCTGGGATTGGAAGGGACCTTAAAACTCATTTTATTCCATCCCAAACCATGGGCAGGGACACCTACCACTGTCCCAGGTGCTCCAAGCCCTGTCCAGCCTGGCCTTGGGCACTGCCAGGGATCCAGGGGAAGCCACAGCTGCTCTGGGCACCCTGTGCCAGGGCCTCTTCACCCTCACAGCAAAGAACTTCCTCCTTCTAAATTCAAATCTAATCTAATCTAATCTAATCTCTGATCTTTCTCCTCACATCTAATTTTGACCTACTTTATTTCAGTTTGACTCCATTCCCCCTTGTCCTGTCAAATCCATCTCACTCAGCAGAAGCTGCCCGGTGTTAATCACCACCACGCCCTTGCCCTCAGGGTGTGGCCAGCTCACTTCTGGCACTGATTTATTGGCATCTGAGAGCTGCAAATCCTTCTCAAATCCCTCCCTGGGAGGGAGGGGAGGCCCAGAGCAGCTGGGGCTGCCCCTGGATCCCTGGCAGTGCCCAAGGCCAGGCTGGACACTGGGGCTGGGAGCACCTGGCGCAGTGGGAGGTGTCCCTGGGGTGGAACTGGGTGATCTTTAAAGTCCCTTCCAGTGTTTTATTTTCTGAGACCCCTGTGGCAGGAAGGAATTGATGAATCTGACTCCATGTTCTTAGAATGATAATTTATTATTTTTTTATATATATTATATTAAAGAATGCTATACTAAACTACATTAAAGAATACAGAAAGGATACAGACAGAAGGCTAAAAGATAATAATGAAAACTCCTGACTCTTTCCAGAGTCTGACACAGCTTGGCTCTGACTGGTCAAAGAGTCAAAACAATTCACATGAAACCAATGGAACCTGTGGGTAAACAATCTCCAAGCACATTTCAAAGCAGCAAAACACAGGAGAAGCAAATGAGATAATTATTGTTTCATTTTTCTCTGAGGCTTCTCAGCTTCCCAGGAGAAGAATCCTGGGCAAGGGGATTTTTTCAGAAAATGTGACAGTGACATTCCAGTCCAAACCATTCTGTGACTTTTGAGTTTTCTTGGAGCAGCTGAACCTGCTGTGGGTGAGGATCTTCACCTGGAGTTGAGGTGCTCAGTGAGACCCTGCCCCTCCTGAGGCCTGAGCCCAGGGCTTCTCTGGGGGGTGGGATTTGCTCCTGTGTTTGATTCCTGCCCAGGCTGCTCAGCTGGCCCAGCAGCTCCAGACTCCTGCATGCTGAGCACTCTTTTGTACCTTTGTCCTCCTCTGGAAAGTTGTTCCTTCTTCCCAGGGCGCCAGAGCCTCCTCAGGCATCCCCAGGCTGGGAATGTCAGTGCTCACCAGGCTCTGAAGTGTTTTCTCAGCTCCATTCAGACATGAACAATGCCCAGGGCAGACATTTCGATCATCTGTGTTTGCAGATACCAGGAGACATTTTCCTGCCTGGGCTGGGGAGCCCTGGCTCCTTATCAGGCAAGCCCAGGCATGGGAAAACAATCCCATCCCTGCTGCAGTTCCCTTGCTGGGGGAAGAAGACACCTCTGCAAAGTGTGCAGCAGCTGGCAAAGAGCCCACCCTGCACCCCAGGGGCATGTGCAGAGCTGTCCTTGTCACTGAGGATGGTGACTTTAAGAATATTTCCCAAAAAAGTAATCTCATCCCAGGCACCCAGGCACGGTGCTTCCAAGCAGGATTTGCTGATAATTGCCAGCCAAATCTTCACTCAGCTCCTCTTCCTTCACAGGCAGCATTTGATCAAGTGGTTTCTGCTAAAGTTAATGATACTTTTGCCTTAATTAAGACCTAAATGAGGACTTCAACAGGTCTTGTTGTGGTTAATCTCTACGTGGCACTGTGGCTTTGTGGGATGCTTGGCAGGGAAGCTGCAAAATCCTTCTGGGAGTGAGTGCAGTGATCCAACCTGGGAAGAGGAGGGGAGAGGAGGACGAAATACAGACTGGGGGAAAGTTTTCAAATTTCTGGGAGCACCTGCTCGCTAAGGTGAAGGCAAGGTGAATCCTGAATTACCCCTGAGGGATCCACGTGGTTCTTCTGTATGAAGATGCTCAGCAAGGAAAAGTATAGAATGCACTGTAACCAAAACCAAAGGGTGTCCAGGCCTGCCTGCAGCTGGAGCTGACAGCTGTGGGCACAGCTCTGTCACCCATGACCCTGCACTGCTGTAGCATCCTGGATGTAACAAACTGCATTTTGGAGAGCTGCCTGGAGTCCCACATCTCTCATTCAGGCCCTTACTCTCTACCAGGATGAGGCTTAAACAATCACACTAAGCCTTGGTGAAAATGTCCCTGTGAGCTGTGTCTGTGCACAACCCCTGGGAGCTCCTTTACCCTCAGCAGAGCTGTGACTGGTGGCTCAGCATCTCCTCTGCTCCACTTGGCAGGCTCCTGGTGCTCTCCTTGCTTTCCTTTTGGAAACCCTCCCTCACGTTTCCAAGTGAAATCTCTCCTAAGGAAACAATTGAGAATCGAGGCTGCGGTGCCAGAAATCACAGAGCCCTTGGAGCTGATGCACAGGCAGGAATGAGAGTCCTCCCTCCAGCCCTGCTTCTCGGGCATCACCTCCTGGAGGGGACCCAAATCCTTGTCACAGCAGCCAGAGAGCGAGGCCAGGGCTGCTCCAGCCACCAGCAGGGTCAGAGCAGGGCTGAGAGGAGCTGGCAGAGCAGGGATCCAGCACAGCAGCTCCACATCAGCCTGAGAGAGGGAAGCCAGCAGGAAACACAGGGGAAAGGCCAAAAAATACAGCAGTGCTGACTGGGAGGAAATTGCTTGGAAAGGACAAATGCAGGGCTGGAGGAACGTGCCCAGCGGCCTCCACGACCCCAGAGCTGCAGAAAGCACTGCCTGGACAAGCCCTCTGTCCCTGGAGGGCCCAACCAGGGCTCCTGTGGGAGCTCAGGGATGGCTGGGAGCAGCTCCTGCCCTGCCCTGGGCTCTCCCTGCAGGAGCTGGGGGCTGACAGTGCCCAGCACCCCGAGACCCCACACTGCTGGTGGATCAACACGTCCTGGGTCACAGCCACGGCCTGGGGACAAGAAAGGGACAAACCCAGGACAACAGCACATTCCTGAGCACTGCTGCTCCCCAGGCTGCCCTGGCCTCTGCAGAGAGCTCCTCCCTGGGGTAGTGCTGGCTCCATTCCTGCTCTGCACAGGGGGTGCTGGAGCCCAGAGCTGGCACCTCAGTGGGGGCACGACCTCTGGGGGCTGGTGGTGACACTTGACAGGGACCAGGCTGCAAAAGCTGACCTGGAAAACACAGACAGGGAGCAGCTCTGGGGTGTGCAAGAGCCAAAGAGGGGAAGGTTTGGGAAGGGAAGGTTTGGGAAGGGAAGAGAAAGGAAGAGGAAGAGGAATGGAAGAGGAAGAGAAGAGGATTTCACTTGGAATGATCATCTAACACCAGGTCAGTGCTTGTGGCCCTAACAAGCATTTGCTTTCAAACACCCTTCACTCCATCAGGCAGGAGAGAAACGGGGCCCAGAGTGGGTGGAACTGGGAACAGGACCAAGCTGGAGCAGGCACAAGGCACAGCTTTATATGGAGAGAGGAACTTCATGACTTTAGCTAAAACAATTATGGACCTAGAATTTTGGAAAACCACTTTGATTTAAGCTCATACGTTGCCCAGAGAGCAGGAAGGACCTCAGGGCAGAAGTTCAGAAATTACACCCTAAATCTTCATTGTGACCTCCCCATGGAGGAGGAGCACACACCCAGGGCAGTACCTGAAGGTCCTGGGGACACAAAAAGGCAGATATTTTCTTTTTCCAGCCCTGCTGGGACTCTGGATCCCCAGAACAGTTCATGTCACTTACCTGGGACACACTGAGCCACTCACTTGGGAACCACTTTGGCTGGGTGAGAGAGGGAGGGCGGCAGCATCAACAGAGCCTGCAGAGCCCCAGCTCCTTGCCCAGGCTCCCCTGCTCATTTTCTGAGCTGGCAGCTTCAGGAGCTCATGCCCAACACCCCTGGAAGCATTTCCCTGAGTGTGGGGCAGCACAGCCCCATTTCCAGCACAGCAGCCAGGTAGGTCCCAGTGTTGGGGTGGTGCCCCCCAGCCCTGCTGCTCTCCTCGCCCCAGGAACTCTTGTTTGTCTCTTCTGATGCCAAGACTCAGCCCGTGGGCTGCTCTCAGCCCTCTTGGTGCTGGTCCATCAAGGAGGGAGCTCCAAGGTAGGCAGAGATTAATTCATGACCCTTCCCCAGCCCAGCTGCTGTTGGCAGGGCTGGGAGCAGGGGCAGCTCCCAGGGGAGCACACAGCTGGCCAAGGTTTGGGACCATGAGGAGTGTGGGACCTTGGAAAAGCCTCTGTGTGTCCTGCGCCTCTGAAGGATGCAGGGCTTTCCTGGATTTCAGCAGGCACTGCCTGAGTGGGGGAGCCAAATCTGCAGCTTTGGATGCAAATTTCTCCTGCCAGATCTTGTGGAGAGCCTCCACATTTCCCAAAGCACTGTCCATGAACGAGGAGCTCCACGGCCCCTCGGGTTCTTCCTCCTCCTCTGCAATGCATGGAACAGAAATCACTTTGTTTTCTCACCACATTTAAGCCTCGTTCCCCCTCAGCTTCCTGCTTGTTCAGACTGTTCCCTCTTTATCTCCCCAGACAATCTCCATTGCCTTTGTTTGGCTTCCAGAAAATCCCTGCTCTGACCAGGCAGGAGGAAAAGCAAATTCAGCGGCTTCCTCTCACAAAGGAGGAGTTTGGAGGAAGCAAAGCCCAGGGCAAGGCAGCTCTGGGCTGTTTTGATCACACCACGAGCCACAGGAGAGGCAAGTGCTCAAACTCACCTGTGCTGCATCCAGAACGTTCTGTGGGAGGGGAGGGAGGAATCACACCCAGGAGAGGCTGCCTTGGCCATGTGCAGAAGCAATGGAAGCTTGTGGGGTTTTTAGAAGAATAATTTCTTTTTTGGTTCTTCTGAGTGGCTCTGAGCAACCCCCAAAGACACTCACAGGTGACCCCAGGAGTTCCCATCCTCACCAGTCCCCTCAGGGTGGAAATCAGGAGAGCCTGGGATCCCTCCTGACGGCTGGCACCTCATTTATTGGGGTGATTAATTCCCAGAGCTGTGTGGCCATTGCACCCTGGAGGCAGCAGGGCTCTCTCAGACTGTGCCTGGGCATGGCTGGGGTAGCCCAGAGCAGGTGGCACCCCCAGAGCCGTTCCCTGGCTCACCTGGGCTGAGCACAGGTACCCCAGTGGGGGCACAACCTCTGTGAGCTGGTGGTGACACCTCCCAGGGACCTGTCTGCAAAACCTGACCTGGGAAACACAGACAGGGAGAGGCTCTGGGGTGTCTGGGAGGGAAAGGAAAAAGGAAAGGGGAAAGGAAAAAGGAAAGGAGGGGAAAGGAAAGGGGACAAGAAAAAAAGGAAAGTCCTTCCTTGTTGCTCCAGGGTCTCACTGTCCATGTTTGCCCCTTGCCTTCATCTCGTTTTTCCTTGTCCCTGACTCCCAGTGCTCTCCTCTTGCCCACCCTCTCCAGGGACAGCCCATCCTTTAACCCCACCAGCCCTGCATGCCCTCATCCATGGAAAGGGCTGGGTTAGTGATGGGGAGGGATCTCCAGGGCAGGGAAGAGCAATGGGCAGGATCTCCAGGACAGGGAAGAGCAGCAGGCAGGATCTCCAGGGTTGGGGAAGAGCAGCAGGCAGGATCTCCAGGGTTGGAAGAGCAGCAGGCAGGATCTCCAGGGTTGGAGGAGCAGCAGGCAGGATCTCCAGGGTTGGAGGAGCAGCAGGCAGGATCTCCATGAATGAGAAGAGCAGCAGGCAGGATCTCCAGGGTTGGGGAAGAGCAGCAGGCAGGATCTTCATGAATGAGAAGAGCAGTGGGCAGGATCTCCAGGTTTGGAGGAGCAGCAGGCAGGATCTCCAGGGTTGGGGAAGAGCAGCAGGCAGGATCTCCAGGGCTGCCTCATGGAGGGCTGGCAGGAGCTTGGCAGGCAGGGAGAGGTGCGGGGGTGTTTTGATATTTTAATTATTTTTCTGTTTTCCTCCTAATTACCGCCACGTGCCCGGTGCTTTTGTGAGAGTTTCATTAACTCTGTGCTTTAATCCAAATAAACCATCACCTTCTTCTGCCCTTCCCTGGACCCTGACACCGTTTTATCCTTGAGAACTCCTCAGGCAGGAGCAGCACAAGCCCCTCAGCTCCTGGGGGAGACTGCCCTGGCTGTGGCTCCTCTCCTAGCCCAAAGGGAAGAAATAATGATGGAATTTACCAGAGTCAAATGTGCTGAGGGATGTGAAGGGAGAGACTTTGTAACATGGAAGCAAAACAGGGCAGAATTACCATCTTAATTGAATTAATGTTGCCAATTATAGGCAGAGCCCGTGTCGCTCAGCAGGAGCGTTCTGGGAGAGAGGGGAAGACAAATTATCAAACTCTTTATTTTCTCTTTGTGAATTACCACCCCAAGGTACGTAATTGAATCTCTAGTCCTGATCAGTGAACATTGTTCAGGGAGTGAATTAAGGGAAGGCCCTAAAGGCCTGCTCTGTTTTGTCCCAATTAACACAACCACCAAATTTCTTCTCTTTTTCTTTTTTTTTCATGTTTTTATAAATGACTACATGGTGAAGAGTTAAGTTGGAGAAGAGGACCTGGGTTTAAATAATTTAATTTCTGCCTGGAGAAATAAATTAAATAATTGAATTTCTGAGTTGGCTGTGTGGATGTGACTGTGCAGGCTGTGCCACTCCTTTGAGCCCCACCAAAATGGGACAGAGCAGCTGAGAGCTCTGATGGGAGCCTGGAACCCCCTGGTGTCTCCCATGGGGGGTCCTGCTGTGTCCCCATGTGGAGGGGAGGTCACAGGGACAGAACCTCATCCCTGGTGGAGGATGGGACACTCCACACTGTCACCATCATATTTTCTGGAAAAATCTTTTTCCGGGATTTCTCTTTCGGGAAGCTGAGAAGCCTCATAGAAAAAGGAAAAAAAATATTATTTCATTTGTTTTTGCTATGTTTTGTTGCTTTGGAATGTGTTTGGAGATTGTTTATCCAACAGGTGATTGTTTCACTGGTTTCATGTGAATTGTTTTCACTTATTGGCCAATCAGTGGCCAAGCTGAGTTGGACTCTGGAGAAAGAGTCACAGGTTTTTATTAGTATTTTTCTAACTTTTTGTTTGTATTCTTTAGGCTAGTTTAGTATGGAATTTTTTAATATAATATAGTATATATAATGTAATATATTATAATGTAATATAATGTTATATAATATAATATAATTTTATAATTCAATATTATTATATTATATTATATTATATTATATTATATTATATTATATTATATTATATTATTATATCATATCATATCATATCATATTATATCATATTATATTATATCATATTATATTATAATATAATATAGATCATACAATAATAAATTAGCCTTTTAAGAACATGAAGTCAGATTTATCATTCCTCCCTTTGACAGGGTTCCCAGAAAATACCACCCCACACCAGGGTGCTGCTGTCCTCAAAATCACCTGGAGGGTGGAAGAGCTGACCTTGGCTGAGCTCTGTGGAGTTGGGTCCTGCTGGTGTCGAGAGTTTTGTGCAATAAAACCACAGAGGGGACAGAGCTGTGCCTCCCTCTGAGCCAGTGTCAGGGACAGACACCAGCCCTGAGCGTGGGGATCTGCCCTGTCCACTTCTGGCTCTCCTCACATGTGAGAAACTTGGGCAGTGCTTAGTTCAGAGTAAAGCAATTTGGAGAAATTCCCAAAAGGAATTTTGGGAATTCCAGCCCTGAGCGTGGGGATGTGCCCTGTCAACTTCTGGCTCTCCTCACGTGTAAGAAATGTAGGCAGTGCTTAGTTCAGAGTGACCAATTTAGAGAAAATTCCCAAAAGGACACTCCAGCCTGATCAGTCCTTTTGATTTTACTGCATAAATTTGTGTGTTCCAGGAATGTTTTCAAGCCTTTCAGTCTGTTCTCTTACTTAGAAAGGAAAGGAAGCAGCCACGGGTGAGTTTTCATGCATGGATTGCACCCTCAGCCTCTGGAATGCTTTAAGTTTATTGAGGTTTTTAAATGCAGTGTTTCAACTGGAAGAGGGGAAATTTGGGTTATGAACAGGGGAGAAATCCTTCCCTGGCAGGGTGGGGAGGGGCTGGGCTGGAATTGCCAGAGCAGCTGGGGCTGCCCCTGGATCCCTGGCAGTGCCCAAGGCCAGGCTGGACATTGGGGCTGGGAGCACCTGGCACAGGAGGAGGAGCACCTGGCACAGTGGGAGGTGTCCCTGGCACAGTGGGAGGTGTCCCTGGCACAGTGGGAGGGGTCCCTGGCACAGTGGGAGGTGTCCCTGGCACAGTGGGAGGAGCTGGGATTGAAGATCCCTTCCCACCCAAACCCCTCTGGGATTCAGATTCCTGAATCAAGGCTGAAAACCAGGACCAAACCCATTGCCCCAAAGGGATGAAGGAAAGGAAATAATGATTTCCTGGAAGGTTCCAGGTCCCCCAGGGCTCTTTCCCCCAGGGGGTTTGTAGCCTGGCAAGGCCTCGTTAGAGAGGTTTGGGCTCTCACAGGGTGCCCAGAGCAGCTGGGGCTGCCCCTGGAGCCCTGGCAGTGCCCAGGGCCAGGCTGGAGCACCTGGGGCTGGGAGCACCTGGGGCAGTGGGAGGTGTCCCTGCCATGGCAGGGGTGGGATGGGATGGGCTTTGAGGTCCTTTCCAACCCAAACCATTCCATTCTGTGCCTAATCCCAGCCATGTAATTTAGGGTTAGCCCAGTCTTGGGTTTCTTTAAAAATTACAGTGTTAGAAGTGGGGAAAAAAAAAATAAAATCAACCAATCCCAGATATAACAGGTTACACAGAGCCTGATTGCCTGTGTTTTACTTTGAAAAGATGAGCTGGTTCTGCCTCAGTTCCACACTCTCGGACAGAGAAGAGCAGGGATTGGGGATGACAAGGAACTGACTGATCTGACTGGGGCTGAGTTTTATTCTGGGCATTTCCTCCTTTCCCTGCAGAGCCCCGCGCCTGTCTAGGGCAGGGCTGCAGGTCTGCCAGGGCTGTGGTCAGGAGAGAGCCTGGCTTGGCTGGGGAAAGGACTGTTCCTCTGGGGAGAGCTCTCCAAGAGCATTCCCATCTTCCCTCCGTGTCCTGGTGTGCCTTCTGTGCAAACCCAGGGCACTGGGAATGTTTCTCTGTCTGCTCTGGGTTGTCCTGACCCCCAGGGGAGCTCTGACTTTGACCCTCACTCATGGAGAAAGTTTCCCAGACTTCAAGACAGACTGGAACCCACAGAAGTGTGAAATGGATTATAGAGAGCAGTGCAGGTGTGTCACTGGGTGAGAAATTGAGGGTTTGGGATTTTTAGTGTGCTGTGGATGGAAGCAAGATGGAGGGCACAGGGTGTCATCCTGGGCTTCTTCTTCATGCTTCTTCTTCCTCCTTCTCCATGGGTTTGGGTGGCATTTTGTAATTGGGCAGAAAAGTCCTCACTGGGGGCTCTGTGGGATCAGTTATTGGGTTAAAAGGGGAAATAATCCAGGTGTCAGCTCTTAATTGGATAGTTTAGCTTTAAAAGACCTTGGAACAGGAGATTGTTGGCCATTTCTGTTGTGCTTTTCCAGTTCCTGAGCCTGCTGTGGACAGCGTGCAAAACTCTAGATAAGAATAACAATAAACAAGAACCTGGAGACCAAAAAGACACAGTGGGTCTCTCTTTCCTGACACAAAACCACTCCAGGAGGGTCTGCCCCGACAGGGGAGCCCCTGGGAGGGCCCAGCCTGAGCCCCAGAAGTTGAGGAGTCAGTGACAGGAACTCTGACACCTTCTGCACTGTCAGTGCCACTTTCAGGAGCAGGGATCATCCAGGAATGCAGGATCCAGCACGGCCTGGCCTGGCCAGATCCTGAAGGTTCATCTGCAACAATTCCAGCAAAGTGCTCAGCACTTCTCCTGGAATGCCAAGGGAGAGGTGACCTACAGGACAGCCCTAGGTGGGATTCGGAGAGGAGGGGATGATCCTCTGCAGCTGAGCTCCTTCAGTGACCTGCAGGACAGCCCTAGGTGGGATTCGGAGAGGAGGGGATGATCCTCTGGAGCTGAGCTCCTTCAGTGACCTGCAGGACAGCCCTAGGTGGGATTCCTGGAGAGGAGGGGATGATCCTCTGGAGCTGAGCTCCTTCAGTGACCTGCAGGACAGCCCTAGGTGGGATTCCTGGAGAGGAGGGGATGATCTTCTGGAGCTGAGCTCCTTCAGTGACCTGCAGGACAGCCCTAGGTGGGATTCCTGGAGAGGAGGGGATGATCCTCTGGAGCTGAGCTCCTTCAGTGACCTGCAGGACAGCCCTAGGTGGGATTCGGAGAGGAGGGGATGGTCCTCTGCAGCTGAGCTCCTTCAGTGACCTGCAGGACAGCCCTAGGTGGGATTCCTGGAGAGGAGGGGATGATCTTCTGGAGCTGAGCTCCTTCAGTGACCTGCAGGACAGCCCTAGGTGGGATTCCTGGAGAATTCCTGGAGAGGAGGGGATGATCCTCTGGAGCTGAGCTCCTTCAGCCTGGCCACAGGCACATCTGGGAGCCCTGCTGAGGGTGTGCAAACAGGCACGAGGGGCAGTCAAAATAAACCCCATGGAATTCTTTCCATTGTATCCCACTGAATGCAGAAGCTTGGATGATGAAGCCACGAATTCCAGAGCTGGGGCACCTGGAACGGCGCCTGCGGGGAAAGGGAAAAAATATTGTAAAACATAATGATCAAACAGTGGGGGAGAGTGAGCACCGTGAAAACATCAAAAGTCATGGCAATTGTTTTGGATGAGAATGTTTTCAAGAGTCCCTGTTTGTGTTGGACAGGAGAGTTGGCTTTGAACAATGGGTGAACTTTGCAAGGCAGGCAAAATCCACTCTCCTCACCAAGAGGAGCTGCTTTTCTTGTGAAAAATACATACAGATATTTATAGAAATGGGGGGAAATGGGAAAACAAGTGTCTTACTGCTTTGCTGTCTTCCCCTGGTGTTTCTCTCCTGCTGCTGGGGATGGGGCTGGGTGAATTTTGCCCCTTGTTGGTTGTGTGGATGAGTTCCCTGGGCTTGTGACTCCCCAGGTTCAGGCACCAGGGCCCGGACCCTTCTCCCTGTGCCACCAGGGTTACCTGGCACTCTGGGGTAACCCCTCCACTGATCCCACACTCTTTCTGGGTCTATGCTAATTTTTAATATTATAAAGACACCCAGGACACTTCCGATTTGCATTTGTGTCTTACCAAACATTGCCATGCAGAAATTTGGCCCCGTGGGTGAGGAATGGGGACACTGCAGCCAAAACAGGCTGGAGAGGCACCACTGCCCCAAGGAAATGCTCCTGCTCTTGAAGGCATCTTCGGGAATCTGATGAAGGCATCTCCAGTTCTCCCTTTTGCTGACGTGGGCTGGGGAATGCCCTCACAACAGCCGGCATTCCATCGCCCTGCATGGATCTGGGTTGGAACCAGGTCTGTGCTGGGCTGGGGAGCCCTGGGCTCTGTCCTGCGTGTCCTGTCCCATTTTCCCAGTTCACCTGTCCTGGGTGCCTGGAATGCCCTCACAACAGCCTGCATTTCACCTGCCTGTGTGGATTTGGGTTGGAACCAGGTCTGTGCCAGGCTCTGTCCTGGCTGCCTGTCCTGATGTGACACAGCAGAGAGGAGATGTTCTCTCCCAGGATGAGCTGTGCCTGCTCTTGAGGTCACCCCGGATGGGGTGCCCCCTCTGCCACGGAACCATGGGATGGTTGGGGTTGGGACCTCAAATTGCACCCCATGTCCTAGCTAGGGACACCTCCCACTAGCCCAGCTTGCCCAGGGCCCAGCCAAGCAGCCAATCTTTGGTGACAGCAGGGGCCAGGCCAGGCTCTGAGGACATGGGACATTGGTCTCAGCAGCAAAACCTCTGCATGGCACTAGAGGTGACCGAAGACCTCAGAGCAAGAGAGACCAGGCTGGTGATGTCACCAAAGGGCCAGGCTGGCCCAGCAGGAGGTTTCTGCAGACTGGGATGGTTCTGGGAATGCAGAGCTACCCCTGGATCTTCCCACTGCACTCAGCTGAGCCACCCCACCCCGAGCACACAGCAGGGCCACCCATGGCATCTTCTGCTGCTCCCTGTGGAAGAGACAACCTGGAGATGGGTCATGAGCTGGGAGTATTTCTCCAGGTGCTGCTAACTGCGGGATATTTGTGGTGGCAACCAGCAGAGGATGCAATCTCCAGAACAGCCCAGACAGAATTTTGTGCCTTTTTGTGCAGATATCACAGGAAAGCAGCACCACCCTGGGCTGCAGCCCCTGAACTGACTCCTGCATGGAAAACCTCCTCACCTTCACCCCTGCAAGGACCTGCTGACCTCCCACCAGCACTGGGGCAGCCTGGTGGCCCTGCATGACAAGGACTGGTCAAGAGGACTTTCCCCTGTGGCCCCCAGACAATGGTGAGCCGTTCCTGGAGTGCCCCATACATTCCAGGATGCATTGGCCTCACAAGTTAAATATTTAGTCTTTCCTGAACCCAAATACTTCCCCAGCTCCTGGTTTTGTTGTTTTCACCCACTGGGCTTTGTTTCTCTGGACTGGAGCGGAGGGGTTTGGAGATAGGGACTCTATTCTTGGCAGAAAGGGGAGGATTATGAACATTCCTTATCTCGGGAGTGGATTTTATTGTGTGCCACTGCTCAGGGTAACCTTAAAATAAAAGCCCTGCTCTGCCAGTCTGGGCAGTGTTTTGGCTGCCAGCCACCTGCACAGGCCTGGCAGCGGGGACACAACCCTGGGGTTACTGGGGCCACTTCCCCTCCCCCCCCAAACCTCTGCCATGCACTCTCAAAGGGACTCACAAAGCATCCAGAGCATTCCCGGTGGGATTTGGAGCTTGGTCTCCAGCAAACCAAGGGTTAAAGCCCTTTTGGCTGCTCCTCCAGCTGCAGGGAAAGGGGTAAAAATTCAGGGGTTTCAGAGGGAAAAGCAGCTTGCATTCCATGCAGAGAGTGCTCCCTAACTCCTGAGTGTTCCCAGAGTGTTCCCAATCTCTGTGTTCCCAGAGTGTTCCCCAGTCCCTGTGTTCCAAGAGTGTTCCCAATCCCTGTGTTCCCAAAATAACCTATCAGGATGTTTTTTTGCAGCACATTTCACTGCAGAACTTATGGCCCAGGAGTTGAACACTTTCAGAAGTTTGATATTTTCACAGATTTTAACTGGCTGATCCATGTACAGGGGATCTGTGTGATCCATGTACAGAGGGGCTCTGTGTGATCCATGTACACAGGGCTCTGTGTGATCCATGTTCACAGGGGTTCTGTGTGATCCATGTACAGAGGGGCTCTGTGTGATCCATGTTCACAGGGGTTCTGTGTGATCCATGTACAGAGGGGCTCTGTGTGATCCATGTTCACAGGGGTTCTGTGTGATCCATGTACACAGGGGCTCTGTGTGATCCATGTACAGAGGGCTCTGTGTGATCCATGTACAGGGGATCTGTGTGATCCATGTACAGAGGGGCTCTGTGTGATCCATGTACAGGGGTTCTGTGTGATCCATGTACAGAGGGGTTCTGTGTGATCCATGTACAGAGGGGATCTGTGTGATCCATGTACAGAGGGCTCTGTGTGATCCATGTACAGAGGGGCTCTGTGTGATCCATGTACAGGGGATCTGTGTGATCCATGTACAGAGGGCTCTGTGTGATCCATGTACACAGGGGCTCTGTGTGATCCATGTACAGAGGGGATCTGTGTGATCCATGTACACAGGGCTCTGTGTGATCCATGTACAGAGGGGATCTGTGTGATCCATGTACACAGGGGATCTGTGTGATCCATGTACAGAGGGGATCTGTGTGATCCATGTACACAGGTTCTGTGTGATCCATGTACACAGGTTCTGTGTGATCCATGTACAGAGGGGATCTGTGTGATCCATGTACACGGGGGTTCTGTGTGATCCATGTACAGAGGGGCTCTGTGTGATCCATGTACAGAGGGGATCTGTGTGATCCATGTACACAGGGATTCTGTGTGATCCATGTACAGAGGGGCTCTGTGTGATCCATGTACATGGGGGTTTTCCCCCTGAGGTGAGCAGTAGAGCCCCCCCATCCTTCCCTCGATCACCACGAATTCAGAGCTGTAAAAGAGCCAGAGAGCAGAGAATTTGCACTCCAGGTGCAAAGCACCCAAGGCAGGGAGGGAAAGGAGCAGCCTGCGTGCTCTGAGTGGGGCTGAGGGAGTGAGGAGTGTTTTGTACCCACCCAAACATCCCTTCCTTGAGCTCCTTCAACCTGACCCAGCCTCTGGAGAAGAAGCAGAAGCCTTCAAGAGGCTTCAAATAAATAAATCCCAGATACAACAGGTTACACAGAGCCTGATTGCCTGTGTTTACTTTGAAAAGATGAGCTGGTTCTGCCCCATTCCACACTCTTGGACAGGGAGGAGCAGGGATTTGGGATGACAAGGAACTGACTGTTCTGACTGGGGCTGGGTTTTATTCTGGGCATTTCCTCCTTTCCCCAACACTCTCAGTAGCCTCTGTGATGGGCAGGTGACCCCCAAGAGCCCGTGCAAGCCCCAGGGCAGCCCAGCTCCTGATGGCCAGGGCCATCTCCAGTGTGGCCAGGAGAGCCCAAAACCCCCTCCCCATGCCAGCACAGCCCCTGCCTGACCCCTGCTCCAAGCTCAGAGCAGGTCCAGCCTCAACTCCAGGTAGACAACGACACCTGAAGGCAGCAGGCTCGGAGCTGGCAGCTCCCCTGAGCCAGCCTGGCTGTTTACAGGGCTCTGCCTCTCCTCTCCTCCTGCCAGCAGCCCACAGGCACGTCTGGTTAACCTTCACAGGAGTGTGGTAATAATTAGCAGGGCTCAGGAAGACCTTGCTCACAGCTCTGGTGCCTGAGGAGGTGTTAACAGGAGCACACCATGAGAAATGCTTGGCTCCAGCAGCACCTCCACGGCTCCAGGCTGATGTCACCAGTGCCTGGGGGCTCCTCGTGCTCTCTGCTTTGCCTCCTGCCTTCTGTTCTGGCCCTGGGGACAGCAGAACAGGTTCTAGTGGGGAGGGGACAGTCCCCTCAGGCAGGGAGCTGGTGCTGGCTCAGCCTCCCCTGCTCGTGCAGGCAGCCCCCAGCACAGCCTGGTGTGAGAAATGACCCTCATTTCCAAAAACTTAAAAGGGTTATTAAAACCTTATCAAAAACACAGCAGCAGACTGAATAGAGGAGATATCACAGCACCAGGAGCAGAGGATTTTCCCCACCATGTGCTCACCCACACCATGGAGGTTCCACCTTTTAACCCTTTGGCTCCCCCAAAGTTCTGTCCATCGACTCCTCCTTCCCTGCCCAGGGGTGGAGATCACTGCCTGACACCTTGACTGGGGGCAGCTGTTGCCATGGTAACGAGTGACCCTCCCAAATGTCCCAAACCCAGGGCACCCCTGATAACAACACAAGGGGGTAAAACACAACTGCAAATCTATAAAACTTCTCCTGACATATACCCAGGATATTTGCCTTTTAATTGTGAGTCAGCCATGGCACTGCTCATCTGTCACCCTGGTGTGCATTTCCCCATTTCCCTCTGCCCTCCTCTGGTGGGAGCTTCCCCAGCAGGGACATCTTCTCTGTGTGTGACATTGCCCAGAGCTCTCTGAGCCTGTCCCACCCACCTTGGCCTTGCTCCCCACCTATTGGATGAAACCTTTCTTTGACTTGGAGATGGGGTAACTGAGAGGTGTTTTCTTCTATTTTTAAAACCTTTTATTCTATTTTATTTATTCTATTTTTATTCTATTTTTAGTCTTATGAGAAGGGTCAGACAATACAGATATAATTTACGTTATTACAATCAGAAGCTACTTATTTTTTACTTGTAATGCATTAGAAGTGTTTCTTGGCTTATCAGTTTTAGCTACACTGTGCTGCAAATGCTTTAATGCTAATTATTTAAAATTACTTTTTGTGGGTTTTGCTACAATGTCTTTTTTATACTTTTATTTCTTCATTTAGTCTTATTTGTAAGGTTATGTTTTGAAACTTGTTTCTAGTTTTATTTTTCTTTTAAATATGTTTGTCTTTTTTTGTGGCGTTTGTAAGTCAGCAATTCTTATCTCAAGGTGTGAGTGCAGAGGTACACTAGGTGAGTTTTCTGTCCTGAAACCATCAGCTCTCCATTCCACCCACCTTGGCATTGGGGAGCATTCCCCCTGTCCAGGGAAGCTCTGGCCTCCCCCTGTCCCCTCACCCACCCTCCTGGCAGTGTCCCTCAGGGACCAGGGTGTCCCCAGGAGCCCCATGGGCTGCAGCTCTGCTGGGATCACTAGAGGTGCCCACTCAGGGTCTGGTGGCTCCACCTGGATGCCCAACCTTCCCAGAGAGAGGTCCACAGGAGAGAATGTTCTGGGGGTCTCAGGCAGTACTTCAGCCACTGGGGAACCTCAGCAAGGGGCAGCCAGCTCTGAGCAGTGATTCCAGCTGTGAGCAGTGATTCCAGCTCCCAGCAGTGATTCCAGCTCTGAGCAGTGATTCCAGCTGTGAGCAGTGATTCCAGCTGTGAGCAGTGATTCCAGCTCTGAGCAGTGATTCCAGCTCTGAGCAGTGATTCCAGCCCTGAGCAGTGATTCCAGCTCCCAGCAGTGATTCCAGCTGTGAGCAGTGATTCCAGCTCTGAGCAGTGATTCCAGCTGTGAGCAGTGATTCCAGCTCTCAGCAGTGATTCCAGCTCTGAGCAGTGATTCCAGCTCTGGGCAGTGATTCCAGCTCTGAGCAGTGATTCCAGCTCTCAGCAGTGATTCCAGCTCTGAGCAGTGATTCCAGCCCTGAGCAGTGATTCCAGCTGTGAGCAGTGATTCCAGCTGTGAGCAGTGATTCCAGCTCTGAGCAGTGATTCCAGCTCCCAGCAGTGATTCCAGCTCCCAGCAGTGATTCCAGCTCTCAGCAGTGATTCCAGCTCCCAGCAGTGATTCCAGCTGTGAGCAGTGATTCCAGCTCCCAGCAGTGATTCCAGCTCCCAGCAGTGATTCCAGCTGTGAGCAGTGATTCCAGCTCTCAGCAGTGATTCCAGCTCTGAGCAGTGATTCCAGCTCTCAGCAGTGATTCCAGCTCCCAGCAGTGATTTCAGCTCCCAGCAGTGATTCCAGCTCCCAGCAGTGATTCCAGCTCTCAGCAGTGATTCCAGCTCCCAGCAGCAATTCCAGCTGTGAGCAGTGATTCCAGCTGTGAGCAGTGATTCCAGCTGTGAGCAGTGATTCCAGCTCCCAGCAGTGATTCCAGCTCTGAGCAGTGATTCCAGCTCTCAGCAGTGATTCCAGCCCTGAGCAGTGATTCCAGCTCTGAGCAGTGATTCCAGCTCCCAGCAGTGATTCCAGCTGTGAGCAGTGATTCCAGCTCTCAGCAGTGATTCCAGCTGTGAGCAGTGATTCCAGCTCCCAGCAGTGATTCCAGCTCTGAGCAGTGATTCCAGCTCTGAGCAGTGATTCCAGCTCCCAGCAGTGATTCCAGCTCCCAGCAGTGATTCCAGCTCTCAGTGATTCCTGCTCTCAGTGATTCCAGCTCTGAGCAGTGATTCCAGCTCTGAGCAGTGATTCCAGCTCACAGTGATTCCAGCTCCCAGCAGTGATTCCAGCTCTCAGCAGTGATTCCAGCTCTCAGCAGTGATTCCAGCTCTCAGCAGTGATTCCAGCTGTGAGCAGTGATTCCATCTCTCAGTGATTCCAGCTCTGCCTTGCAGGTGTCCCCAGGCCAACCCAGGGACAAAGAGACAGGAGCACCATGGAGCAGTTCCACAGAGTTCCTTTATTCCACACCCTGCAAAGGACACCAGGGATGGCAGCTCCCCCTGAGCAGGGCAGAAATTGGGGTGTTTATGGGGAAAAGCAGGGGTGGTACAAAGGGGGAAAACCAATGAAATCTACCTGGGACCCCAAAGCATGCTGGGAACTCCCCATGACCAGGGAGGATTTCTCAATCCATGAAAGTTTGAGAAGATCCTATCACAGCCCATTCAAGGGATCCCTCTCCAAGGGAGAGGGCTGGCATGCCCATCTGTCTCCACAACTCCCCCTTTTGTATTTAATAAAAAGGCATCCCCAACAGCTCTTTTAAAGCCACATTAAAAGCATGAGAACATAAGTAACACAGTCAGAATCACAATAAAAACCCTTAACCAAAGAAAAATCCACTTAATCCCCGTTGTCCGAAAAGTTCATTAACCCAGTCAGGGTTGTTCTCCACTTTTATGTCTTTTACTTGTTCCTTCCCAGTTGTCTACTCCATCAATCCATTCCCTTGCTTCTCTTCATCCCAACTTCATCTTCCTCCATGTCATCCCCAAGCTTCCTCATTCCCAGCCCGGCTCCTTGTGTTTATGTACATTTGCTGCCAACCTTCAGCCTCCTTCACACTTCCCTTTGCTTTGCTTTTTTATGGCCTTTTATGATGTTTGTGTTACATGAAGGCTCTTTCCCTTTTCATCCCCTTCCCGCCCCTGGATAATTATTCCTCCATCCATGGCTTTTATTGCCTGTCTTTATCACCAGTGTTTCTGAGGGTGACAGGAGTGTCTGGAGCCACGGGCTCTGTCTGGCAGCTCGGGCACGGGGCAGGAGTGGATGTGCTTTGCTGGTGGTGGGTTCTGCCCTTTTCCTGATGGACTTTCCCCATGCAGACCCTGAACTCCTTCAGCTGAACACCCTGAATCCCCTCAGGAGAACACCCTGAACCCCCCAGCTGAACACCCTGAACCCCCCAGGAGAACATCCTGAACCCCCCCCAGCTGAGCACCCTGAAACCCCCCCCAGCTGAACACCCTGAACCCCCCAGGAGAACACCCTGAACCCCCCAGCTGAACACCCTGAAACCCCCCCCCAGCTGAACACCCTGAACCCCCACAGGAGAACACCCTGAAACCCATCCCAGCTGAACACACTGAGCCCCCCCAGGTGAACACCCTGAACCCCCCCCCAGCTGAACATCCTGAACCCCCCCAGGAGAACACCCTGAAACCCCCCCCAGCTGAACACCCTGAACCCCCCAGCTGAACATCCTGAACCCCCCAGGAGAACACTCTGAACCCCCTCAGCTGAACACACTGAGCCCCCCCAGCTGAACACCCTGAACCCCCCAGGAGAACATCCTGAACCCCCCAGGAGAACACTCTGAACCCCGTCAGCTGAACACACTGAGCCCCCCAGGTGAACACCCTGAACCCCCCCAGCTGAACACCCTCAGCTGAACACCCTGAACCCCCCAGGAGAACACTCTCAACCCCCTCAGCTGAACATACTGAACCTCCCAGGTGAACACCCTGAAACACCCCCCCAGCTGAACACCCTGAACCCCCACAGGAGAACACCCTGAAACACCCCCCAGCTGAACACCCTGAACCCCCACAGGAGAACACTCTGAACCCCCTCAGCTGAACACACTGAGCCCCCCCAGGTGAACACCCTGAACCCCCCAGCTGAACATCCTGAACCCCCCAGGAGAACATCCTGAACCCCCCCAGGAGAACACCCTGAACCCCCCCAGCTGAACACCCTGAACCCCCCAGGAGAACATCCTGAACCCCCCCAGGAGAACACTCTGAACCCCCTCAGCTGAACACACTGAGCCCCCCAGGTGAACACCCTGAACCCCCCCAGCTGAACACCCTCAGCTGAACACCCTGAACCCCCCAGGAGAACACTCTCAACCCCCTCAGCTGAACATACTGAACCCCCCAGGTGAACACCCTGAACACCCTGAGCCCCCCAGCTGAACACCCTGAACCTGTCCCCCCTGCCTCAGCCTCCTCAGGAAGCCATGGCACCTTCAGGTCTGTCACATCATGGGCTGGGAGAGGTGACAACATGCCCTGAATCACAGAATTCCTGAGGACTATTCCTTTTCACCATGCCTGTTGTTCCTGCAGGTGCAGTTCTGGGGTGTGAGAAATGACCCTC
Organism: Haemorhous mexicanus; assembly: GCF_027477595.1. Classification (NCBI taxonomy): domain Eukaryota; kingdom Metazoa; phylum Chordata; class Aves; order Passeriformes; family Fringillidae; genus Haemorhous; species Haemorhous mexicanus. The sequence continues at coordinate 1,685,649 of NC_082367.1, forward strand.
ACTTCTAAAAATTTAAAAGGTTGATTAAAACCTTATTAAAAACACAACAACAGACTGAATAGAGGAAATATCACAGCGCTAGGAGCAGAGGATTTTCCCCACCATGTGCTCACCCACACCACAGAGGTTTCACCTTTTAACCCTTTGGCTCCCCCACAGTTCTGTCCATCGACTCCTCCTTCCCTGCCCAGGGGTGGAGATCACTGCCTGACACCTTGACTGGGGGGCAGCTGTTGCCATGGTAACGAGTGACCCTCCCAAATGTCCCAAACCCAGGGCACCCCTGATAACAACACAAGGGGGTAAAACACAACTATAAATCTATAAAACTTCTCCTGACGTATATCCAGGATATTTGCCCTTTAATTGTGAGAGTCAGCCATGGCACTGCTCATCTGTCACAGGGGGAAAGGAAGGAGCCAGACCCTGGCATCAGCAGAGGCACGAGGTCATCTCTGCTCCCTGTGTGGGGTGGGAGGGAATGGCAGCCCCTTTGGGAATGCTGGTTACAGCCTGGGGAGCTCAGTGAGCACCTCTCACCCAGCCCAGGGGTGATTTAATGTCAACCCACGCTGACAATGGACCAGGGGTTGATCAGAAATGGGAGCAGAGGGGATGGATGCTCTCCTTTGCACCCCAGAGCTCCTCCCCACATCAGGAGTGAGGAGATGCCATCACCACCCTCCAGTAATGGGCGCTCCTCACCTCAGTCTCATTGCTGCCCAGGAGAATCCAGCCCCAGGACTGTGTTCAGCTGGCTCAGGTCTGTCCCTGCAGGAAGGGTGGCCAACAGTGTCCACGTGAAGATTGTCCACTCCCTACAGCTCCTGAAAGGTGCCTGTGCTCAGCTGGGGCTGGGCTCTGTCTGCAGGCACTGACAGAACCAGAGCACACAGCCTCGAGCTGCACCAAGGGAAATTCAGGTTAGATAGCAGGGAAAGGTTTTTACAGAAAGGGTGATAAAATTCTGGAATGTTCTGCCCAGGGAGGTGGTGGAGTCCTCATCCCTGGGGGTGTTTAACAAAGCCTGGATGTGGCACTGGGTGCCAGGGGTGAGTTGAGGTGTTGGGGCTGGGTTGGACTGGATGAGTTTCAAGGTCTCTTCCAACTCAGGGATTCTGGGAATTCTGGGAAGATGAGCTGGAAAAGGCCCAGGACAGGGTTCTGTGCTCAGGGATTGTCCACGTGGTCAGAGCTGGGTTGCTCCACTCCCTAGTCACAGGAGGTGGAAGAGGGAAATGATTTTGGCAGGACAAGGAGCCCTGATTACCTGTGAGGAGAAGTCCAGCCATGCCACCATGGAAGGGTCTCAGCATGAAGACGAAGCAGCCCCTGAGGCAGGAGGTGTTGGGAAATCAGCCCTGCACAGGTGCCAGGGCAGGGCACAGAAACTGCCAGGGCAGCAGGGAAGGGTCCCAGGTCAGAGCAGAGGTCCCAGGTTAGAAGGTGAAGGTCCCTGGGGCTGAGGGGCTCCCTCCCAGGTGAAGGTCCCAGGTCAGAGCAGGGCAGGGGGCACAGAGAGGCTGCAGGAATCACACCTTGGTTCCTCCTGCACAGAAAGCCACCCACCACCCCCTGAGCAGGAAAACCAGAGGCACGGAGCAGTGGAATCTCCTGAGCTGGACAGGACCCCAAGGATCACCCAGCCCAGCCCCTGGCCCTGCCCAGACCCCCCACCAACCCCACCCTGGCCATCCCTGCAGCGCTGCCCAAATTTCTCCCCCACCCTTCATCTCCCCCATCCCTCACTCTCACAGAATCATGGAATGAGCTGAGCTGGAAGGGACCCACAGGGATGATCAATCCCAAATCCAAACCCTGCCCAGACTCCCACCAACCCCAGCCTGGGCATCCCTGGAGCTCTGGCAGCCTCGGGGCCGTGCCCATTCCCTGGGCAGCCTGGGCAGTGCCAGCACCCTCTGGGGGAAGAGCCTTGCCCTGATCTCCAGCCTGAGCTGCCCTGATGGGGACTGTCTGCTTCACCACTGTCAACAAAACTGACTTTCAGCAAAATCCTGACCACCCCTCTCCAGCTCCCATGCTCTTTAAGATGTCCACCAGCTCTGCTTCCCTGTCTCTCTGCTTGTTTCCCCTTTCTGTGCTGGAGTGATGAAATTCCAGCTCAGTGCCTCTGAAACAGCTTCATTCCCACATCATCCCTGCTGTCCTTATTTATTTTCACTTCTTATCAAGAAAACCCCATTTTTCCTGGCGTTGCTGGAGCCTTTGTGATGATTTCAGCTCAGTCCTGAGCTCTGGTGTCCCACCAGGCTGGTTGGAGGACTCAGCGCTGATAAAGGGATAAAGGACCTTGCAGGGATCTTCTCCTGCTTTCCTGAGCTGTAACCTTCCCTTTCTCCCTGGGTGTCTCAGTGACCACACGGCCTTGGGAGGGACAGCAGGAGCAAAAATCTCCCAGCAGGGGCTGGTAGCACTGTCAAATAAATCCCAATGTTCAGGGGACTCAGGGAAACCACAGAGGGGTTTAGAGAGGGGTGGAACTGGGGGTGAGGCACGGGGCAAAGGTTTGGTTTCATGGCTGGATCAGCTGCTGAATGCAGGGGTGGGATCTGAATAAAGGCAGGAGGAGGCCTGAGCAAATCCTCCAGAGGAAAGCAAGGAGAGGCTGGGTGTGAAAAGCTCTGGCTTGCCATTTTTCCTTGGCTCAGCCCCTTCACACAGCCAGCAGTGGCCGCTCCCCCTTCTCCAAGGAGATGGAGCTCAAAGCTTGCCCAGACCAGGGCTCAGGCTGACACAGGGTCAGGAAACACCTGACAGCCTTATCCTGGCCTTGCCCAGGTCTCTGAGAGTCCCACAGTGCTGCCCAAGACTTCAAGAGGTGTTACCCCTCATTTTACCCCGATGGGGGATCCCAAGTGCAGCCAGGAGAGCCTCACAGCCCCCCCACGCTCCCCTCCACAGGCCAACAGCCAAACCCTTGTTTTTCTTTCTGTTTCTTGTTAGAGCTTTCCCTGGCAGCTGCTGGGGTAATTTAATTAAATTGTAATGCTCCTCTCTGGCTCCTCTCCAAGGGCAGGAGCACAGCTTGTCACCTGGAGGGCACAGCCCCGCCAACACGCTGCTCCCGGCTCGGGAGGCTCCTGGTGACAGCTTCAGGAGCAGCCCCGCCGTGTGTGAGCAGCCCCGGGGCAGCCCCTGCTCCTCGGCAGCTCCGAGGGGGTGCTGAGCTCTCCCGAGATGTGCTGAGCTCCCTCCTGGCTCCGGCTCCAGTCAGGGAGCAGCAAACCCCTGTCAGCTCCAGGGGAGAGGAGCCAGGACGGTGCTGGGCAGCCTGGGGCACCCCAGCAGCATCTGCTGGTGCAGGAGGGATGGGAGGAGGGGGGTTTGATGGTCTCAGAAGGGCTGGATCACAGCCAGAGCTGAGCAATAAATCCTGGAGCAAACCCTTCTTCCCTGTCAGCTGAATGCTCGCTGGGTCTTTTCTTCTGCCTTCCTTCCTCTCAGCATCTCCAGCCTTCTCCAAAGGCAGGGAGAAATCCCTGCTCGTGTGCTGTGCGCTGTGTGCTGGCTGGGACAGTCCCCAGGCCCTGCCAGAGCTCTCCACTGGCCCAAGGACAGCTCCCCTCAATCCCCCAGAGCCCACAGCCTCCCCCAGGACCTCTCATGGAGTCAGAGCATCAATAACGTTGGAAAGCACCTCCAGATCTCCAGCCCAGCCTTGGGCCAACACCCACTGCCCATTAAACCCTGTTCCCAAGTGCCACATCTGGTTGATTTTTGATCAGTCCCAGGGACAGTGACTGCACCACTGCCCTGGGCAGCCATGTCAGGGCTTCCCATTATTGCAGTAAAGAAATTCCCAAAATCCACCCTGAGCCTGCCCTGGCCCAGCCTGAGGCTGTTCCCTCTCCTCCTGTCCCTGTTCCCTGGAGCACAGCCCGACCCCCCCGGCTGTCCCCTCCTGGCTGGAGCTGTGCAAAGCCACAAGGTCCCCCCTGAGCCTCCTTTGCTCCAGGCTGAGCCCCTTCCCAGCTCCCTCAGCCTCTCCTGGGGCTCCAGCCCCTTCCCTGGACATGCTCCAACCCCTCAAATCTGTGCTGTGGTGAGAGGACTCCCTTCTCCTGCGTGTCTGGAGCTCTCCATCCCCCCTGCCCACACACCTCAGGGCTCAGCAGTCCCCTCTCTGTCACCCAGGAGGTTCCCAGTGCCCTGTCCTGCCTCTGCCCTGTGCCCAGCATCCCCAGCATCCTCACAGGGAGGCCTGCAGCCAGCACAGGACACATCCCATTCCTATTCCCTCCTCCCTGCTGCTCCCACTCTTTCTGCCTGCCCCAGAGGCACCCTGTGAGCAAACAGCAGGGGAAGTCTCAGATCCTTTGGAATGGAAGAGTTTTGCTCTGGAAGAGGCAGTGGCACAGGGCACAGGGACAGTGACACAGGGACAGTGACACAGGGAACTGCCCCTCTGCAGCAGCAATAAAATTAACCCTGGCCTTGGCACCAGTGGCTGCTCTGGGCACATCAGCAGCACCACGGGACGAGCAGGGGTGGCAGAACAGACAAGTGGAACAAAACCTCCCTCTGCTGTTCCCCTGTAAGAGTTAAACTCGGTGAGAGCTGGTTTCCATGCACTTCTTGGAAAGCACAACCTTAGGGGAGCTGAGCTCCTGGAGAAGATCCCAGCCACTATCAGACAGAGACGAATCCATGAGGGACAAAGTCCCATCAGAGCCAGGAATGGGATTGTGTCCTGGTGTCTGCCACAGCCACCCTGGGGGTGCTGGGAGTGGGGACAGGTGTTGGAACCCAGGACATTCCTCTGGCTGCCCTGGAGGACTCAAGACCCTGGCAGGGGGCTCAGAGACCCTGGCACAGAGTCAGAAACACCTGTGCCTTGGATTTTAGCCCATGGAAACAATTCCCAGCTTTGGGTGAAGAGTCACAGGCCACAAGAGTTTGAGTAGGATGACAGTGAATTTGTCACTGGGTGGAAATGTAGAATTTTGGGGGTTTGGAATGGGGGTTCAAGAGGCAAGATGGAGGAACCTGGGTGTGTCCTGTCCTTCTTCTCCTTCTTCTTGTCCTCCACCTTCTGCTGTGATGGTGCCACTTCTGGATTGGTTTAGAGTAGAGACAGACTGTCTAACACAGGTGATATGGATTGGAAAATTATTGTAAATAAAGAACTTGCAGTTCTTAGTATAAAAAGCCAAGAGCACCCCAAGGGCAGGGACTGTGCCACAGCCCGACCTGCTGGACAGACCTCAGGGGGTCAGAGACAGAATGGAACAGACAAGAGAAAATAAACAACCTTGAAAAGCAGAGCTGAGGAATCTCAACTTCTTCTTTGGTTGCAGGGCTGGAAAAAAGAGACTTTCTGATACCTCAGGGGTCATCTCAACCACAGAAACCCGAGAGACAGGGAGCTCACAGGAGCCCTGGGAGGGCTGGGAGAGGGGACAGGGAGCTCACAGGAGCTCTGGGAGGGCTGGGAGAGGGGACAGGGAGCTCACAGGAGCCCTGGGAGGGCTGGGAGAGGGGACAGGGAGCTCACAGGAGCCCTGGGAGGGCTGGAAGAGGGGACAGGGAGCTCACAGGAGCCCTGGGAGGGCTGGAAGAGGGGACAGGGAGCTCACAGGAGCCCTGGGAGGGCTGGAAGAGGGGACAGGGAGCTCACAGGAGCCCTGGGCACAGCTGCATGCCCCAGGCAGTCGAGCCCTGCCAGTCCCCAGGGCCCCCGTGCTCCAGGCAGAGCACAGAAAGCAGGAGAAGCCTGTCTGCAGCACCAGCACCAGAGACAGGGGAAATGTCAGGATATTTGCACAGCTCTGGGAGGGATCAGGCTCATCAATCACAGCCTAGCAGTGCAGTCCCACAGCTGAGGGATGTCACCCTTGAGCCAGGAGCAGGCAAGTGACACAGACTCCAGGTCAGAAGGGTAGGAGGCTAGAAGTGCCCAGTTTATTGGAATCCCTTCTTTAATACACCTGATTGGTCATTTAATCAACACATTTCACATGATTGCCTAATTAAGAAGACACCCTCTGGAGTAAAGATCTTATGAGAAAAGCAGCTTTTTGAAAACACTAGCTGCAGAGAGTTTGCCATTTTTTTACCATTCCTTCTCTCTTCCTCCCTAAAACTTCCCAGGGCAATTAATGGGAAAGCTCATCTGGTGACCAGACTGTCACATCCACTGAGGGACTCCTGCTCCAGCCCCTCAGAGGGGAGAGCCCCCAGAGGAAAAGCAGAGATCCAGGTGATGGATGGATGGATGGATGGATGGATGGATGGATGGATGGATGGATGGATGGATGGATGATGGATGGATGGATGGATGGATGGATGGATGATGGATGGATGGAGGGATGGATGGATGGGGGATGGGGGAAGGATGGATGGATGGATGGATGGATGGATGGATGGATGGATGGATGGAGGGATGGATGGATGGATGGATGGAAGTGGGATGGATGGATGGATGGATGGATGGATGGATGGATGGATGGATGGAGGGATGGATGAAAGTGGGATGGATGGATGGAGGGATGGATGAAAGTGGGATGGATGGATGGATGGAGGGATGGATGATGGATGGATGGATGGATGGATGGATGGATGATGGATGGATGGATGGATGGATGGATGGATGGATGGATGGAGGGATGATGGATAAATGAATGGATGGATAGATGGATGGATGGATGGATGGATGGATGGATGGATGGATGGATGGACAGACGGATGCATAGATTCCTGCTTGTGTAGAGGGAGCAGAGTGGGGCCCACTGCCTGCCACAGTCATTCTCAGTCCCATCCTCGGGCTTCTCCCATCTCTGAGGAAACTCTTCAGGTTTATTTATATTCCTGCCAAGATGTAAAAACAACAGCCTGCAAAGTTATCTTCCCCTGTTATCTTTATTGTTTGCACAGTGCAGATTTCCCTTGGTGCACAGAGCAGGAATTTTATTCTCCCTGGAAAACAGCCTGGACTTGGGGAAGGGAGCACACCAGGCCCTGGAATGCACTTCTGGAGCTTGTTAACCTCCAGCTCTCCTGCTCTGCCCTGGTGACCTCCCTGTCATAGCTGGGGACCCCCACTACCTGTGAACCTGGGCAACACTTCATGGATCTGGTCGGGATTTGTTTTGAAGTCACATTTCCCATTCTACTGGCAGGGATCTCTTTGGGTCTGAGTTAAAAAGGAAACAAAAACACAGGAAAAGGTCCCCCATCAGGATAAATGAAATTCTCCATTTTGATATAATCTGGATGTTTGGGTGCTGCTGCAGTTCTGGGCTTCCTCGTGAAAGGAAATTCCAGCAGCTCTGGAGTAGAGCCCTCTGACCTCACCCAGATATTTTGGTTCAATCTTTTTATCCAGTGTTGAAATTTGCCAAAAGCAATTCCCTGGAGAAAAAGTTCTGCTTTGATGTGTAGGCAGTTTCCAGGAGAGATATTCTCCATTCCCAAACATTCCCCAGCCCTAATCGTGGTGTTTCACAGGATGTTTTCACTGAAGCCCAACTTTCCAGGCAGCAGATGTGTCACTAACCTGGAGATAACCTGGATGGATGGTCCCAGAAAGGCAGGAATGACTCATGCACACCACGTTTGGAGAGGATCAGATGCTTGGTTAAAAATCCAGGCAGCAGGACAAGGTCCAGGAGAGTCAGGCCTCGTACCAGGCTGTAAAAAAGGCAAAAATCCCTGAGAAATGGGAATGTCAGTTGTTCAGTAGGTTCATTTTTTAATCCATGGGGAATCAGGGGATAATCTCATGAGGATTCTCATCCCAGGGGCTGGTCCAGGAGCTCTCCAATGCAGCTTTGAGGTGTCTTCTCCTCCTACCGACAGAGCCATGATGTCTGATTTGATTTTAGCAGAATCCAGCATTGGCTCAGTGACATCCAGCAATTCCCTGTTCCTCCTGAGGCCTCATTCCTGCTGTGGGGTTCTCTTTGTGTGTGCAGTGAAAATCCAGAGCCACACACCCAACTCCCATGGGCATCACCATATTTTCTCATCCAGGGGTGCCTCATCAGGGGATCTCAGAACATTCCAACCATTCCTTAATAAACCAACGAGCTGCCTTGGCATACGGGCAGAGTTATCCCTTGTCGAGAAGTCGAGAAGGACAGGGACATCAGCTGGTTTGCCAGAGGTTGTAAAAATCTTTGTCCTTGCACGCCCCTGAGCTCTGCAGGCGATATCTGGCACAGGATTTTGGAGCATTGTGCAGGTGCAATGACTGAGAATCAAATAAAAACCAAACCTGTGGTGTTTGGTTGGTCTTCCAGCATTTCTGGAAGCTCTTCTATCACCTCATGCTCTGGGGAGACGACGGAGAGATGGTCCCTGTGTCCACCAGAGCTGTAAAAACCACCTGGGAGCTTTTCCTGAGCCTCAGCAGCACAAAGGGGAGTGTCCCACTGCAGGGAGGGAGGGATGAGTTTGTTCTCTGAGGGGACAGTGCCCTGGAGAAGCACTGAGCTGCACTCAGAGTCTGCCTCTTCCTTCCTCCACCTCAATGTCTGCTCTGAGCACTACACCAAGTGATGGACATAAATACCAGGGGATAATTAACATTTCCCTTCTCTTCCAAGCTTGGGAGCTGCAGATGATCCTTTCAAGTTGCTCTGCCTTTACTGTTCTGGTCATCAATGCCCTGCTGGGCTTGGCATTGTTCCCCTCAATAACTCATCTCAAATATTCTTGGTGCTGCTAAAGATTGATGATGTTTTCTCCTTTCCTTTCTCTTTATATTGTCACTTAACTGCTCCGACTCTCCGAGCTGTTAATCTTTCACACACATGCTTACGTTAAGCTGCTTAAGAGCACTGCAAACACTTTATCCTCATAAAGATTGAACTGCCCTGATATGAAACTTGTAGCCCCGGAATAGAACAAAATTTACGTACGCAAATAAAAGCTGAAGGTCAGGGACAGACAGAGAGGCTGTAAATATTCCTGGGCCCAGATTTCAGAGGATTTCAAGAGAGAGGGGATGGGTTGATTTGCTCCCAGCTGGTTCTGTGCCCTGAGTCAGCAGAAGGTGCGAGGAAATGGCCACAAAGGTCATGGCCCAGGGAGGGCAGCTCTAGACCTCTGGGACTCACCCCACCCCAGCCTGGCGGGGTCATGCTCTGGGTTAGAGAGGCTCAGGAAAATTCCTGAAGTATTTTCTCGCTGGGATGAAAATTTAAAATGAAAATAAATATTTAAAATTAAAATTAAAAATAAACATTTAAAAATAAAAATCAATATTAAAAATGAAAATTAAAATTAAATTAGAATTAAAATTTAAATCAAAATTAAAATGAAAGTTATAATAAAATAAAATTAAAATTGAAATTAATATTAAAATTAAACACAATCTTTCCTGGTGAAAACCCTGGGGTGAGCAGGAGGCTGGACTGAGCCATTGGCTTTGCTCCTTGGTGGGCACCAGAGAGAGCCAGGGCTGCACCACAAATCCTCTGCCTGGGCTGCAGCTGCTCCCTGCAGGGCAGGAGGAAAGAGGGAGTCATGGCCATGGCTGCAGGGCTCTGTCAGAGGAGGTTCTGCTGGAAGGTGAAGTTTTGGGTCTGGTCCTCCTTGGCTATTTCTTCTCCTGGGGATTGGGGCAGGATGGTTTGCTTGGGGCAGCTTGGGTTGCTTTGGTCACTTTGGTGACTCAGGAAGCCCAGCAGTCAGTCCCCCAGCCCTCCCTGGCTGCTGGCAGCCCTGGCTGCTCCCCCTGAGCTGGGCTCTGGCTCAGAGCTGGCACCTGGGGAAGGGTGACCGGCCACAGGAGCCTGAGAACAGCAGGGCTGGGAGCAGTAAAAGTTTCCCAGAGCTTTCTCTCAGCCTGCTTGGAGCCACCAAGGCTTTGCAGGTGCCAGTGTGGGCCCGGTGAGCCCAGTCTGGGGCTCGGTTTGGGGAAGAAGGATGCAGGATTGCCCAGGGTGTAAGGGCAGCTCCATCCCAGAGCTGATATCTTGGAGTATTTGCAGAGTAAACTCTAAACGGTGTCATAAGAAAGGTTTATGGCTGAGATGGGCCCAGCACATTCCCCAGCACAAGGCACATTAATTACTGAAGTGCTTTATGAAAGGTTTCACTTAATTAACTTCATTAACAAGACCTGGTGCATTTGTTCAGATTTTCTCGTGGTCTTCTAGAATCACAGAGTGCTTGGGGTTGGAAGGGACCTTGGAGATTCTGTAAACCCAGCTCCTCTGCCCGGGGCTCCACTGTCCCAGGGTGCTCCAAGCCCTGCCCACCCTGCCTTGGACACTCCCAGGGATGGGCAGGCACAGCTTCCCTGGACAACCTCTGCATTAAAAATGTTCCTCCACAGGAGCTAGCCAGCACAGGCAGCTGCTTCTAGGCCTGCTTCCAATGGCTAAAGCCAAATCAAGATGTATTTATTCCTTCTCTGGTTTTGAAAGGTGTTTCTCTCTGGGGACGGTTTGGAATCGCCCCTGGCTCCATGGCTGGCAGCAGGAGCTTTGCCCTCTGTTCCCTGTGCTGCTCCAGAGCAGCTTTTCATCAATGGCAGCAGGGCTTTGCCCTCTGTTCCCTGTGCTGCTCCAGAGCAGCAGCACAAACCCCAGGCAGCCTTTTGATGCCAGGATCAGGGATAGGCTGGACTCAGCCTTGAGGCAGGATTTAACCCCTTGCAGTGGCTGGGACAGCTCAGGATGCCTTGGGGGCTGCAGAGGCAGGGGCTGCTGCACCCAGACAAGCCCTGTCAGAGTGAAGGGCTCTGGGACCTTCCCCAGTTGTGGTTTCATCAATGGAAGTGATTTCTCTGTGCTGGGCTGCTCTGCTGTGGGGAACATGCCATCTGGCCCTTGTCACAATGCCCCAAAGTCCAAGGTGTCCAGGGATGCACCCCTGGGTCACTCTGGCCCTGACTGCACTGCCTGTCCAGCCCTGCTGACATTTATTTCCCAATTCCAGCGTGCAGAGCTGAAGAAGAAAAGAAGAACAATATGAAGAGCAGCTCTGAGCAGGTGACACATGCCAGTAAAGGATTTGGGTGCAGGACACCTCCAGCAGGTCTGGGATGGTGGCACCACCTGACCTGTGCAGGGCTGTGCAGCACAGGATGGACAAATCCAGTGGATCCCTGGTGCTCTTCCTTGACTTGCAGCTCCTTGCCAAAACTTGATCCCATTTCTAGGAAAGCCCTGGTGGAAACAGGAACGAGGCCACTGAATCCCTCTTTTCCTCTCCAATATTTCCTCTCAGCTCTCTCCAGCAGCGATTCCTCTCTCCTCTTTTCCCTTCCTGCTGGGAAAGCGCTGTCAGTGAATCCAGCCGGCCTCGGGAGCTGCAGTGAAAGGGTTAACATTTCCCAGGGCTTGTGGTGGGGATGCAATTTATAATTGTGTTTTCCAGGAGAGCCATAAACTTGTCTGCTATCAGTTCTGTGGCTGAGGCGGCGGCTCATCAAGAGTTGCATCAGGGATGAGGTATAATTCAACCAATTATAACTGGCAGGTTATGCTGCACTTGTAAAGTGTGGATTTTAGAGCCTGCAATCGCTGATAAACAGGGCTGCAGGCAGGGCACAGCAAAATCTGCTGCGGGGAAAGGAGAATTGCATCATTTAACCCTTTCCTCCCAGGTGTTGCTGCCAGGGAGGCTCTGCAGGTGTCATGGGGAGGGCACCTGTGGAGGGGCTGCTCCAGGGCTCAGAGGGGTTTGGGGCTGGAGTGCTTGGGGTTGGGAAAATCCATCTGCAAACCAGGAGCCTTCCTGCCCTAGGGTCTGCGGCCTCTGTGCAGCAGAGGAGCCATGGGGGAGCTGTGTCCTCTGCCCCTGGTGCCAAATCTTTGTCTTCTCATCCTCCATTTAGATCCAAAATCCAGTGAATTCAGCAGAAATCAGTGTCATCTCATTATTGGATATTTGTCCTTTAGTCTGGGTGCAGGTCCTTTGAAATGACATGGAATTACATCACAAAGGTGGGAACAGGCAAACTTGAGCCAAACTTCCATAAATGCTTGGAGGGAGAGCAAAGCTTGCCTGGGCTGCAAAATAAATCCCTTTCCCTGCTGCTACAGAGGCTCCAGCCCCCCAAAGCCACTGCCTGGCCATTGAAGCTCCTCAGAGCCACCATGGGAGACAGGAGGAGGAGGAGGAGGAGGAAGAAAAGGAGGTGGAGGAGGAGGAGGCAGCGGCAGGTCAGCCGGGTACAAAGGCAGTGAATTTTGCACATTTTAGGGGGTTAAGCCTCTCTGTGAAGGAAAGGGTTAAGCAGATCCGCCTCCTGTTACTGTCAGCCCCAACTGCGTGACCCCAAGAGCTGTGGGACAGCCTTGTCCTGCAGCTGGAGGGACATTTGGGGTCAGGGCCACTAGAGGGCAAGCTGGCATTGCCACAGAGCCGGGCAGGCAGCACCCGCAGCCCTGCCAGCCCTGCCAGCCCTGCCAGCCCTGCCAGCCCTGCCAGCCCCTCCCGGGTCCAGCCAGCCAGCCCAGGGGCTCGGGAAGGCGGCAGGAATCTGCCCCTCTGGAATTCTCCTGGAGCATTCCTCTACACACGGCTGGATGTTTTTGTGACTGCGGTGGGCTGCAGGAAATTCACTTCTACCATTGGTTTTGTGGAATAAAACATCACCCACAGCGGCTGGGATGGGTCTGGTGGCCCTGGAAGGGACAGCTGGGACAGCAAATGGGGATCCTATGTCCACACCTTATGTGACCTGTGCCCAGTGAGGGGAGGGGACGGGGAGGGCTCTGTCTTGGGTGCAAACAGCACAAAGCCCAGCCCTGCTGATGCTCACTGAGCTCTCATTTTCTCCAGGGTGGAGGCAGGGATTTACTCTGGAGATTTTTTTCTCAGTGATTCTGCCCACAAACTGTCTCCAGCCTTCCACTTTTCCATTTGTTGCTCTTGGCTCACTCAAGGAGCAGAGGATGCCGGAGGATGCTGCTGCTCCTGGGGCTCTCCAGGGGAAGGCAGCAGGTCCACGCTGGGCCAGGCAGCTCTGATTAACACAGCAGTGCAGCAGGAATGCCTCTGAAACAAATGGGAGGTGTTTCCTTAATTTCTGAGGCTCCCAGTGATGGAAGCTCCACATTTTCCCCAGCGTTTCTTTATCCATCTGCCAGAAGCTCTTTCCAGGAATCTCCCCTGTGCAGCCTGAATTCCTTTCCTGCTGCCCGAGCCACCCCAGGCACTCAGAGCACACCTTTGTCCTCGCAGCAATCCTGTGCATGCCCTCAGGTCAATGCTGTGCCCAAGTTAAACATGCCACCTCTCCCTCTCTTCCTTTGGAGAATGTCATCCCAGGCCTCTGATCATTCCTGTCACTGTCCTCGGGGTGATGCACAAGTGCTTCACAGCTTCCTCAAAGAATGGAAGAGCTCAGAGCCAGTGGAACCAGGGCTGTGACCCCTCTGCTCCACCAGGAAGGACAAGAATGCAGATTTTTTATGCCTTGGCCCAAATAGATGTGAAGCAAGCAGAGAGGGATGGCACAAAAGGAGCATCTGAGCAGCCCCCGCTGTCCTCAGCCGAGATAAGGCTGGGAAATGTTATCTGGGAGCTTAGAGAAGAAAGGGCTGAATAAATAAAAATAACATCAAATGCTGCTGCAAGTCCTTTTCAGTTAATAATCCCAAATATCCAGGATTAAGCATTTCCCACAAAACCTTTGTGTTTCAGTCATTTTACAGAGTGACAATATCACAATAACAACGTGCCAGTGGCTTTGTGAAAGGACAATGGCACACACAGCTCACACCTGAGCAGCAGCAATTTTTTGCCAATGAAGTTGCAGTGAATTGATCCATTAAATAAAATTCAAAATAAATAAATAAAAGCAGGGTGGTTTTCCTGAAGAATTTCTGAAGTTAAAAATCAAATGCTTGGATTCAACAAGAGAGGGAAATTATTGGTGCCCACTGCACATCAAGTGTGTTGATTTAATATTGAATATAAATGTACGGGCACAACAACAACTTGTACAGAAACAAAAAGTCAGGGCTGGAGATGGGGCAATGAACTTGGTCTTGTTTCAGATTCATAAGCAGAGACCAGGCAGCAAAAATTTCCATCACTGAAGCTGGGGCTGTGTGTTCTATGTGCAATCTGTCAGAGCTGGGCAGCTCTCTGCTGTTCCTGGGGCAGTTTTCTTTATCTCTCCCACAGCCAATCCTCCCTCCAGGAGATCTCTTCTGTCCATGGCCACTCAGTGTCCCTGCAGGGCTGATCAAATTCCAGCATCCCATGGGGAGATGCTCCGCCCAGGGGAGGAGCCAAGCATTCCTCCCTGGATCCAATCTGCCCTGGAACAGCACAGCAGCCTTTGCCCACTGCATTCCCAGAGGAGCAGCTTTCTCCTGCCCTGCATTCCCAGAGGGAGAGCAGGCCCATCTCCAGCAGCCCTGGAGCTGCAGAGGAAAACTCCCCCCTTGTGCAGGATCCCTGCTCCAGCAGAACCACAGCTGGCACTGCAGGAGGGCTGAGCCCCCCTGGGATGGGACTGTGCCACCACCCTGAGCCCCCCTGGGATGGGACTGTGCCACCACCCTGAGCCACAGCGTGCCAGGGCCTGCTCTCACTCTGGCAGGGTTTGTTTGCACTATTTCATTTGTATTTTTAATTTCCTAGTAAAGAACTGTTATTCCTGCTCCCATGTCTTTGCCTGAGAGCCCCTTCATTTCAAATTTACAATAATTGAGAGGGAGGGGGTTTACATTTTCCATTTCAGGGGAGGCTCCTGCCTTCCTCAGCAGACACCTGCCTGTTCAAACCAACACACCCAAAAATCCCATAAATCCATAAATCCCTTCCAGCCAGTCCCTAAAGAGCCAACACCAAGGGGTGCTGTGGTCCTGCCCAGGGCTGTGCCCTGCAGACCCCCTCACTCAGGGCTCTGGGCACACATGGGGGTCAGCAGAGCTGGCAGGAGTCTGTGCCTGCCTTTGGAGGCTTTGGGATGGGAGGTGATGCCCTGTGGTGCTTCACTGCCTGGCTCTAAGGTAAGCTCAACCCCTCCTGTACCACCTGGGCCCCTGCCAAAAAGTCATATAGGAAAACAAGGGCAGTGGGAGGAGAGAAGGAACAGCTCGGTGCTCTCAGTGCTAATTACCAGTCTGGCTGGCCTTGCTAACGCCTTCCCAGGCCTGCAGCCACTTCTTCTCACTTGCTCCTTATCCTGCTGCTGCTGGAGAAAGGAATGGAATCTGGCAGGCTCCTTGGAGGGATGTCAGACAGCTCCCATGCTGCAATTACCATGTAATACATCAGGGGCTGGGGTGTGAGGCCCTTTCTCCGTGAGCTGATCTCGCCCCTGAGCACGGGGACAACCACCAGCTGCTCCAGCCTGGCCCTGTGGCTGGGCTGGGCAGCACCTGTGGGGCTGAGGAAAACCAAATCCATCTGTGCAATGGGATCAGGGTGTGCAGTGGGATCAGTGTGCAATGGGATCAGTGTGCAATGGGATCAGGGTGTGCAGTGGGATCAGTGTGCAGTGGGATCAGTGTGCAATGAGATCAGGGTGTGCAGTGGGATCAGTGTGCAATGGGATCAGTGTGCAATGGGATCAGGGTGCAGTAGGATCACACGGTTGGGATCACAGGGCTGGGATCGCAGGGCTGGATCGCAGGGTTGGGATTGCAGGGCTGGGATCGCAGGGTTGGGGTGGGAGGGTTGGGATGGCAGGGCTGGGATCACAGGGCTCGGATCACGGCGCTCCCAGAGCCGGCACCACTAGAGGGAAGCAGGAAGCCGCGGTCGCTGCCGGCTCCGGAGGATGGAGAAGGATGCGGGGGACAAAAGGAAGGAGCTGCGGGGTCGGGGCCAGCCGATCCCTCCTGCTCGCACCCCCGCGGGGAGCACAGTCTATCGGCTCTTTCTGAACAGCCAAACCTTGGTTCCCAGAAGATCCCGGGTGTTCCCGCCATCCCTGGACCCCCCCGGGAGCAAGGTTGGGTCTGGGCTTCAGCAGGAGTCAAACCCCTGGGGAAAGTGAGGAAGATCCTGGGGGCATTCCCGGCTGAGGGCTCCTGGGACACAAGGAGGGCGAGCTGTGAGCTTGGCTGAGCCTGAAAGAGGCAGTTTTGGTGCCCGAGGATGGAGAAGAGCCAGGAACCAATCCCTCTGTCCCATCCCTGGTCTTTGCCCAAGCTGGAGTGGCTGCTCTCACACCCTGAGGCTCCAGACAGGCTTTGGTGCAAATTTAGAAGCACAGAAAATCTTTCCATCCCTGTCCCCAGGGATGTGACTGATCATCTTTGGCTCAGTGCCCACTCAGGTCCCCCCGAGCTACACTGGGTACCCTCCAGGGTGGAGCTGGGCTGGCAGGTCCCTTTCCAACCTGGTTTTGTATTTTCCGGAGGAAGGATGTTCCTTTGAAGGCCCTGAAGGAGCTGAGTTAACCTTCAGCAACTCACTCACCTGTTCCTAAAGCACCCAGAGTCCCCCAGTCCTCTCCCATCCCTCACACTCAGCTCATGACAAGAGGAAAGATTTGATGACCAAGGATCCCAAACCAGCCCCAAAATAACCCCTAATCCCAGGTGGTTTCTAGGATGGACTCACCTCACCCAGCCACACCTCAGGCAGGGATAAAAGACTCAGATGGGCTGTCACACTGCTGGGGGACTCCAGACAGCTCCTGATGGCAGCAAGGCTCCCCCAGCCCCCCCAAGGCCATTTTGGCACTCAGGCCAGTGGGAGAAAATCCAGGCTGTAGGAAATCACAGAGGAATGAAGGAGGATTGGGTCCTCCCACCTGGAGCAGAAGGATTGGGGATGAGGCTGGTGGCAGAAGCTCCTTTTGGTCTGTCCTGGGTGTTTGTGTGACCACAGTTCAAAGGTGCTTTGCACCTCTCCTGTAAAAGAGCTGAAATTGCCAGATTTGGTACCTGTTTCCTCTTTTCTCACTGATTTTTTTCCTGAAGGAGGCACCTTCACCACCTTCTCCACACCCAGGGCAGGTTTCCCATCGGGGAGGGCTCTCCTGGACACCCTCTGGGACAGATTTTTTGCTCTGTGTGGGGCAGAGGCAGCTGTGGGGACTGTGAAAGCCCCATGGGAGTGGAGGCACCAGGGGGGTGCCAGGGCTGGGCTTTGGGGCACCCCTCACCTGTGCCAGCAGGTGAAGGGAGCCCAGGGACACTGAGGACAGGCAGCTGTCCTGGCTCAGGGAGACACTGAGGCAGTGAGGGGTGTCCAGCTCCCCTGGGCCACGTCCAGGTACTGCATTCGTGGGCAGAAGGACATCTTGGGGTCACACCTGCCTCCAGGAGGGCTCCTCTTTGTGGGGTTTCCACCTCACAGTCTGGGAACAAGAGCACTTTGCTGGGGCCTGCAGCTGACAAACCCCCAACAAACACCCAGAAATGAGATTTCACCCACAAGTTACTGAAATGGGCTGAACATCCACAGCCCCAGCCTGACCCAGCCCCAAACCTTCAATATAAATATAAAAGGAATGAATGTTTTGGACTGGTTCTGCTCCTGTCCCTACTCCCAACCACCTGGGAGACACATTATCCTCTAAAGGGGCTTCTGGAGGCCTAAATAACATCCTGGACAGGAAAAAGACCCGAGAACTGAGCAGCTGAACAGCTGAACAGTTCCAGACTGGAGCAGAGAGACACAACAACGTGGTTCAGGTGAAGAACAAAGCCCTGCTCCTGGCAGCTGCTTCTTGGAGCTGTGAGGATCCCATGGGTGAGGCCTTTGCTGGGAATGCCCTGATCCAGCTGCCTGGAGAAAGCAATTCCCCTTCCCTTATTGCAAAACCCAGTGGCAA
Source organism: Haemorhous mexicanus (assembly GCF_027477595.1). Taxonomy (NCBI): domain Eukaryota; kingdom Metazoa; phylum Chordata; class Aves; order Passeriformes; family Fringillidae; genus Haemorhous; species Haemorhous mexicanus. The sequence goes on from NC_082367.1 coordinate 1,703,371, forward strand.
AGGGGGTGAGGCTTCACTGCCCTGACCCACAAGAGCTTGGGCAAGAGGTGACAGGGACAGAGACACATCAGAGCCTCCTCCTTGAGGCATCACAGGGTGCCCAGCTGCAGCTCTCCATCCATTAATTCCTCCCTTGCTTCCAGTCCTCAGACATCTCATTTATTTCTGGAAAACTTGCTCGGAGGATATTTCAGATCCTGTTTGAACCAGAGCCCGTGAACTGTTCTGTCTCCACTCGCTGGCTGGGGAAATGGGGGTCTGAGCCCACGTGTCTGCATCTGTTGCTGGGAGTGCCTGGAGGCATCTCGTGCTCATCCACTCGCTGCAGCCTCAGCCGGGGCTCCCCAGCCTCCCCGAGCCACAGGGGTGAGGGCAGGCTCCATCTGCAAGGGACAGGGACAGCCCTGTGCCCTCCCTGAGTGTCCACGCAGGGCTCCTGGGGTATTTTCTGAGTTCCCCAGATGGAGGAGGAATTGAGAATCTGATTCCATGTTCTTAGAAGGCTAATTTATTATTTAATTATATATTATATAGTATTATATATTATTATATATTAATTTATAATTTTATATTATCTATACATTATTATTTATATTATATATTATTTTATATTAATTTATATCTAATATAATATAATATAATATAATATAATATAATATAATATAATATAATATAATATAATATAATATAATAATATCATACAATATAATATATCATACAATATAATATAATATCATACAATATAATACAATACAATACTATACTAAAACTGTACTAAAGATTAGAGAAAGGATACTTACAAAAGGCTTAACAAGATACTCATGAAAAGCTCGTGACTCTCTCCTCAGAGTCCAACACAGCCTAACTGTGATTGGTCATTAAGTCAAAACAATTCATTGTTGGATAAACAATCTCCAACCACATTCCAAAGCAGCAAAACACAGGAGAAGCAAATGAGATCAGAACGGTTTTCCTTTTTCTCTGAGGCTTCTCAGCTTCCCAGGAGAGAAATCCTGAGCAAAGGGATTTTTCCAGAAAATGTGATGGTGACAGGGTCCCCCTGACGTGGGTGTAATTAGCTCTGACTCCATGATGCAGAAGGCTGAACCATTGCTTTGTTCTTCTATACTATATTATTATTATATTCTTAAGAAACTCATAGCCCCTTCCAGCCTGCCCAACACAGCTTTGACCTCATTGGTCAGCCAACCAAAACACCACCATCCTTTATTAAAGAAATCTCCATAACACATTCCACATTTGTCTTACAATAGGTGCAGCAGGTGGAGGTAAGAATTGGTTTAATTCTTTGTCTGAGCTTTCTCACAGCTTCTCACAGCCTTCCCCAGGGAAAATGCCTGTGCCTGCTCCCTGTGGAGAGAGCTGCAGCCACTGCTGAGCAGGGAACACCTCTCACTGGGAGGTGCTGGCAGCCAGGGCTCAGGGATCGTGGAATCACAGAACATCCTGAGCTGAAGGGACCCCAAGGATCATCCAGTGCAGCCCCTGGCCCTGCCCAGACCCCCCAACAACCCCACCCTGGCCATCCCTGCAGCGCTGCCCAAGTTTCTCCCCCACCCTTCATCTCCCCCATCCCTCACTCTCACAGAATCATGGAATGAGCTGAGCTGGGAGGGACCCACAGGGATGATCAATCCCAAACCCAAACCCTGCCCAGAGCCCCCACCAACCCCACCCTGGGCATCCCTGGAGCTCGGTCCAAAACCTCCTGGAGCTCCTGGAGCTCTCTCTCCCAAGAGTTTATCTCTCTTTCTCCTCTCCCAGACAAACTCCTCTCCCAGGACTTTATCTCTCCCAGAAGCTGTTGCAGATCATTCAAGGAGTTGATCTTGGTTCAAAGCTCTATCCTCTGTGGTCCAATCCTGGGGCTGTGCCCATTCCCCAGGGAACCCGGGTGTGGTATTCACATCCCTCTGACCAGAGAGAAGCTGAGAGAAGAATGATCAAAACAATTCTCATCTCATTTGCTACTCCTGTGTTTTTGAACCTGTGGAATGTGTTGGAAGGTTATTTACCTGGAGGGATTGCTTGGTTGGATGCTGGTGATGGTGTTTTGATTCATTGACCAATTGGACCCACCTGTGAGTGTCAGGACTGTCAGCAGACAGTCACGAGTTTTACAGTAGTAGCAGTAAGAAGCAAGTATGATATAGTATATTTATGATATAGTATATTTATAATATAGTATAATAAAGTAATTATTTAACCTTCTGAATCAATAGAGTCAGATGCATTGCTCTTCCCAGAGTTGGGGTCGCCTGCATTTACTATACCTGGGCAGTGCCAGCACCCTCTGGGGGAAGAACGTTGCCCTGATCTCCAGCCTGAGCTGCCCTGGCTGTCTGTGTCCCCAGGGGCTGCCAGCACAGCCAGGTGGTGACAAGGACACACCTGGGCTCTGCCCGTGGCTCCTCTGAGTCTGCAAACCCAGAGCCTGCTCTGCTCCAGGGATTTTTACTGCTCTTTGGCCAGTGTGCTGCTCTCCTGGAGCTGTGCTGCTCTGCTGGAGGCCACGCCAGCATTGATCCAGGCTGCTCATCCGAGTAACCACAACAGGATTCTGGAGGAAACTGCAACCAGCTGCTCTGCCCAGCATCCTGCCTTTAGCTGAGGCTTTCACTGAGTGAGAGCTGCTGTGCTCAGCGCTCAGCAGAGCTGCTTTCCTGGCTGTGGTCCCTTCGTAGAATCATAGAATGGTTTGGGTTGGAAGGACCTTCAAGCTGATCCTGTCCCATCCCTGCCATGGCAGGGACACCTTCCACCATCCCAGGCTGCTCCAAGCCCCAATGTCCAGCCTGGCCTGGGACACTTCCAGGGATTCAGAGGTAGCCAGAGCTGTGCCAGGGCCTGCCCACCCTCCCAGGGAAGGATTTATCCCCAGTATCCAACTCTCAGTTTGAATCTGGTCCCCCTTGGCCTGTTCCTGCCTCCTCTGGTAAGAAGTTCCTCTCCAGCTCTCCTGTCAGCCCCCTCTAAGGTCACTCCAGAGCTGTCTCTTCTCCAGGCAATCCCCAAACACCACTCACCCATCCTGCTCTGCCCTCTCAGAGCCCTGCAGCACTGGAATTTTCATGGACAAGCCCTTGCCTCGTGTTCCCACAAGGTTTAGGGAAGTGCAAGAAGAGCGGGAGCTTCTAAAGCGACTGAGGATCCCCCACAGCTGCTCTGGGCACCCTGTGCCAGGGCCTCACACCCTGACAAAAATCTGTCTTGGTTTGGAAAGCTAGGTGTCTGCTGAGGAAGGCAGGAGCCTCCCCTGAGAAAATGGAAAAAAATTCTCCCCTGAGAAATGGAGAAAATTAACGGCCCCCACCCCCCCACCAATTGCTATAAATTTTAAATTAAGGGGCTCTCAGGCAAAAAATATGGGAGCAGGAAATAACAGTTCTTTACTAGGGAAGAAAATAAAAGGATAAAATAAAGAATGCAGTGAACTAAACCAACCCTGCCAGAGCACAGCCTGACACCCTGTGGGTCAGGGTGCTGGCAGCAGTCCCATTGGAATTGTGGCTCAGCCCTCCTGCAGGGCCAGGGGTGGTTCTGCTGGAGCAGGGATCCTGGAGAAAGGTGCAGTCTGCCTCTGAAGGTCCAGGGGCAGAGGCAGCTGCTGCTCCTCTGGGAAATCCAGTGGAGAAGCTGTGCTGGTGTTCCAGAATCTCCAGATTCTATCCGGGTAGGAATGCTTGGCTCCTCCCCCTGGGCTCACATCTCCCAGTGGGATGCTGCAGTTCTTATCAGCCATGCAGGGACATTGAACAATTCCTTCCCCATATAAATCTCACCCTGCCCTCTGGCAGTTGAAGCCATTCCTTGGCCTGTCCCTGTCGCTCTAGGACACAAAATAAAACAATGTGGACATTGGAACCTCCCAGGTAAAAGAAGGGAAGTTTAATTCCTGACTCCAACATTTATAGATTTCCAAAAGTGACAGTGGATTGGAGGGTGACAGTGCCACCTCTCCAATGACACTGGACAAACCAACAGTCCATCAAATTTCTCCTCCTCCATGAAAGAACGCAAAACAATAATTATTTACAGAGAAGCGCCTGAGAAAGTTCATTACAAGAATGTAAACATCAGAAGGCTTGGAAGAACTTAGAAGAACAGGTGGACATGTCCCTCCAGTTCCTGGGGCCCCTCTGCAGACACGGTGGGACACTTGGCTTGTTGCAGAGGTGCCTCCCCCATGGGATACTCACTCAAAGCAGGAATGCTCTGGTGGGCTCATCCCTCACCTTCCCTGTAGCAGGGAAAGGGCTGCTGTGGCCCAGGGCAGCAGCTCTGCCGTGTCCCCCCGAGCTGCAGGACACGTCCCACACTGACCCTTCCAGCCCCCACGGCAGGGACACGCTCAGCCAGGAGGGAGAGGGGAGCTGAAACAGCAAAAACCCAACAGAATGAGGCTTTTCAAACCAGAGAGGATCACAAGGGCTCGCTGTGTCTAATCGGACGTGCCCTGAGATCAGGGAGATGGGGATGAGATGAAGGCTCTGGGCAGGTGTGAGTGTGCTCCCTGTGACCCTGCAGGACAGCAGGGCCAGCCAGGGGTGACATCCAGACTGCACTGCAGGGGAATGAGATTGTCAGAGCCTGGAATGCTCTCCCAAAGGAAGCAAAGCTGTCAGAAAAATCCCAGGTGTGTTTTGTTCCTCACCTTACCCCAACTCCCGAGGAAACTGGGACATTTAGAGGATGGAGTGGGAGGAAGAAGAACAGAGAGTTACTGAGTTGTCAGCTCTGCCTCTGGCTCTTGATACCACCCTCGGCACTGATCCTGCCAGCTCTGGGCCACCGAGGGGTGGAGATGAGCCTGTAAACCTTCCCTGCCTCCCAGAACAGACAATCAATTCATGAGCCTCAGGAGAGCTTTGAATCTGCAGGCAGGAGGCTGTGAGAGAGGGAGATGCTGCCACTTCTGGGCTCTGAAATTCAAAGTCATGTTTCTTTTCATTTCTCCCACAGCCAGCCAGGCTTTGAGGGGCTGGAGCATCAGAGAGGAACCTGAACTGCATGGAGCAGCAGCTCTGTGTCTGCAGCAGGGATTCCTCTCCAAGGCAGGGATTGGAGTTTGGCTTGGAAGGGCTGGGAATGAGCAGGAGCTGCTGGGCCGGCAGGGTGGGTGCAGTCTGAGCAGCCCCACATGTGGCAGCTCCCACTGCCAACCCCAGAAATCCCAATGTGCTGCTGGGGCTGCCTGTCCACCATGCCCAGTGGGTGAGAACAGGATGAGAGAGTCCTAAAATATCCCAAAATATCATTGTCCACCATGCCCAGTGGGGTGAAAACAGAATTAGAGGGTCCCAAAGCTCCCTCCAGAATATCCATCATCCACCCTGCCCAGTGGGTGAGAACGGGATTAGAGAGTCCTAAAATATCTCAAAATATCATTGTCCACCCTGCCCAGTGGGGTGAAAACAGCATTAGAGGGTCCTAGATCTTCCCCCAAAATATCCGTCATCCACCCTGCTCAGTGGGTGAGAATGGGATTAGAGGGTTCTGTATCTTCCCCCAAAATATCCACTGCCCACCCTGCTCAGTGGGTGAAAAACAGCATTAGAGGGTCCCGTAATTTACCTGAAAATATCCATTTTCCACCCTGCTCAGTGGGGTGAAACACAGAATTAGGGGGTCCCAAAGCTCCTTCCAGAATTTCCCCTGCCCACCCTGTTCAGTGGGGTGAAAAACGGGGCTGGAGCCCCCCCCAGAATATCCATCATTCTCCAGGCTCCCCTCCTGCACCTTCCAGGGCTCCTGGGAGCCCCTCAGCGATTGCTGCAGGTTCTCAGCATCCCCAGGGCTGCAGCCTGGCTCAGGAAGGGCTGGAGGAATGCAGGAACGGCTGGCTCTGGACAGAGTAAATCCTTGAGGAATGGATTTGCCTCACACCCTCAGGACCAGGTCTGCAGCAGCCCTGCCAAGCCTCTGCTGAGCAAATTCTGGCCCAGCAGCCAGCCCAGGGTCATTCCCCCAGCCCAGGGTTACCTTTCTAGCCCAGGGTTACTCCACCAGCCCAGGATAGCTCCAAGAGCTGAGAGTTACCCCAGGGTTACCCCTCCAGCCCAGGGTTATTCCCTCAGCCTGGGGTTATTCCACTAGCCCGGGGTTATTCCCCAGCCCAGGATTGTTCTGCCAGCCAAGAGTTGTTCCTCCAGCCCAGGGTTATCTCACCAGCCCAGGGTTACTCCACCAGCCAAGAGTTGTTCCTCCAGCCCAGGGTTATCTCACCAGCCCAGGGTTATTCCACTAGCCCAAGATTATCCCTCCAGCCCAGGGTCATTTCCACTAGGTCAGAGTTATTCCACTAGGTCAGGATTACTCCATGAGTACAGGGTTACTCCACTAGCCCAGGGTCATTCCTCCAGCCCAGGGTTATCCCACCAGCCCAGGATTACTCCACCAGCACAGGGTTATTCCACTAGCCCAGGGTTATTCCATTAGCCCAGAGTTATTCCTCCACCCCAAGGTCATTCCTCCAGCCCAGGGTTATCTCTCCAGTCCAGGATTATTCCTAGCTCAGGATTAGTCCATGAGCCCAGGATCATCCCCCACCCCAGGGTCACTCCCCACCCCAGGGCCATTCCCCACCCCAGGGCCATTCCCCAGCCCAGGGTCACTCCCCAGCCCAGGGTCATTCCCCACCCCAGAGCCATTCCCCAGCCCAGGGTCATTCCCCACCCCAGAGCCATTCCCCACCCCAGGGCCATTCCCCACCCCAGGGTCACTCCCCACCCCATGGTCACTCCCCACCCCAGGGTCATTCCCCACCCCAGGGTCACTCCCCCACCCCAGGGCCATTCCCCACCCCAGGGCCACTCCCCATCCCAGGGTCACTCCCCACCCCAGGGTCACTCTCCCACCCCAGGGTCATTCCCCCACCCCAGGGTCATTCCCCACCCCAGGGTCGCTCCCCACCCCAGGGTCACTCCCCAGCCCAGGGTCACTCCCCAGCCCAGGGTCATTCCCCAGCCCAGGATCATTCCCCAGCCCAGGGTCACTCCCCCAGCCCATGGTCACTCCCCAGCCCAGGGTCACTCCCCACCCCAGGGTCATTCCCCAGCCCAGGGTCACTCCTCCACCCCAGTGTCATTCCCCATCCCAGGGTCATTCCCCCATCCCAGGGTCACTCCCCTACCCCAGGGTCACTCCCCCAGCCCAGTGTCATTCCCCACCCCAGGGTCATTCCCCCACCCCAGGGTCACTCCCCAGCCCAGGGTTACCCCCCCAGGTGGGCTGGGCAGGGCGATGGCACACAGCTGTAGGGCACAGGAGTAGCCATGCTGGGAGTTGGGCAGAGCTGCCTGCTCTCTGTGCCCTGCAGGCCATCACTGCCCAGGTCACTGTCACCACAGGGGTGGCAGGGCCCTGTGCCGAGCTGCAGAGCTCTGGGAGGCTCCGGCCTGGGCTGGCTGCTCATTTGTAACAGGCTCCGTGTTCCCGCTGTGGTCTCTGTCTATGAGCACTCAGCTGCCTTGTCATCAGCCAATTCGATCCATCAGCTTCTTGACAGGCTGGGAGAATAAAAATAACCACCCATTTCTAAGTGCCTATTATGGCACTTTGAAAAATGCCTCCGCAGGCGAGCCTGAATTATTCCCAAAGTACTCATTTTTTAAAAACGTTATTTTAATGTAATAAATTATTTGTACTGAAGAGTAAAAGATTATCCATGTACCCTGAGAGCTCTGCACAGCGAGGGGCAGGGGCTGGGCCTCCCGTGGGGCTGGAGCTCGGGGGCTGTGGGGAGCTGCCCCCAGTGCTCCCACATGTGGGAAATCACCAGAGCAGCCCTGTGGAGCTCTGAGGGATCCCAGTGTTTCACAGCATCCTCTGGGGACAAGGGACAGCCCAGCTCCATGGCAGCATCCCCTGGGGACAGGGGACAGCCTAGCTCCATGGCAGCATCCCCTGGGGACAAGGGACAGCCCAGCTATGGCAGCATCCTCTGGGGACAAGGGACAGCCCAGCTCCATGGCAGCATCCCCTGGGGACAGGGGACAGCCCAGCTCCATAGCAGCATCCTCTGGGGACAAGGGACAGCCCAGCTCCATGGAAGCATCCTCTGGGGACAAGGGACAGCCAGCTCCATGGCAGCATCCCCTGGGGACAGGGGACAGCCCAGCTCCATAGCAGCATCCTCTGGGGACAAGGGACAGCCCAGCTCCATGGAAGCATCCTCTGGGGACAAGGGACAGCCTAGCTCCATGGCAGCATCCTCTGGGGACAAGGGACAGCCCAGCTATGGCAGCATCCTCTGGGGACAAGGGACAAGGGACAGCCCACCTCCAAGGTGTGGCAGCTGCCCCTGGTGCAGCCAGCTCGGTGCTTCCAGCGTGGGAAGGTCCCAAATGCCCCCTCAGCACCCAGCTGGGGCTGGGGCTGCTCAGGGCTCTGCTCTGCCCCTCCCCCCATGGCCTGGGCATCATTCCAGCCCTGCCTGGGGCAGCCGGGATGGGATGGGATGGGGTGGGATGGGATGGGATGGGATGGGATGGGATGGGATGGGATGGGATGGGATGGGATGGGATGGGATGGGGGAAGGAAAGGAAGGAATTCCAGCTCAGGCTGGCTCTGGGTGCAGGGATTGATGGGGAGGGGTCGCTGTCCCGGGAAGGACTCCTGGCAGGAGTGACCAGCAGAGGGAAGTGGGGATCCTTCATCTCTCAGCAGCCAGCCCTCCCCTGGGAGCACGGAGCCTCCTCCTCCTCTGGGAGCATCCTGCCTGCCCCTCCTGCAATGTTCACACAGCCAGCAGCGCCCTCACCCTCACCCTGCACCTCAGCACCTGCCCGAGGATGCCACAGTGCCCTCCTTCCCAGAGAAAAGTGCCCAAAAAAACCCCTGAGGTTACTTAGCAGGATGTTTTCAGTCTGTTTTCTTCCTGTAGTATTCCATGATAATTTTAATATCTTTTTTTTCCTTTTCTTGAAACTGCTTGGGTTTAAGCTGAACCCCCAAAATACTTGTTCTTCACAGCCTTGTCATAGTAAAAAGGAAAAAAAAAAAAAAAAAAGAGGATGAAACCTTATTTTGGATGAATGGTTTGGGTGAACCCAAAGGAGATATAGATAGATAGATAGATGATAGATAGATAGATAGATAGATAGATAGATAGATAGATATAGACATAGAGGTAGATGATAGATCAATAGACAGATAGACAGACAGATAGATAGACAGATAGATATTTGTTTTGTTTTGCTTTTTTGTGGTTTTTTTCGGTTTTTTAACACAGCAGTTTGTACAATATGGGTTGAAAGAGGAGGAAGGCCCCAGCTCCTGTCTCAAACTACTCTGCTGCCCCCAGCATCAGCTGCTGGGCTGCTGGAGAGCGTGGGGAAGTGGGAACCAGCCTTGCAGGGGGTGTGAGGACGTGGCCAGGGCAGGATGAGATCACAGCCTCAGCCATGGGGGGATGCTGGGGAGGAGATCCTGGTAGGGCAGATCGATGCCCACCTTGCTCCAGGACAGGGTGGGAGCCCCTGCTCTGGGCTGGGCCAGTTCTGTCCTGGGCTGGTGCCTGCAGATGGGCGAGTCCTGGAGCTGGGCAGGCTCTGGATGGAGCTCTGAAGGCTTTGGATGGAGTTGGGCAGGCTCTGGAGCTGGGCAGGCTCTGGATGGAGGTGAGCAGGCTCTGATGCTGGGCATGCTCTGGAGCTGGGCAGGTTCTGGATTTGAACAGGCTCTGGATGGATCTGTGAAGGTTCTGGAGCTGGGAAGGTTCTGGAGCTGTGAAAGTTCTGGAGCTGGACATGCTCTGGATGGATTTCTGAAGGTTCTGGAGCTGTGAAGGTTCTGGAGCTCAGCAGTCTCTGGATGGAGCTGGGCAGGCTCTGGATGGAGTAGTGAAGGTTCTGGAGCTCAGTAGTCTCTGGATGGAGCTCAGCAGGCTCTGGATGAAGCTGTGAACATTCCGGAGCTCAGCAGGCTCTGGATGGAGCTCTCTCCACCCTCCTGCTGGAGCCCTTCCCGGCCAGGGGCTCCCCTCCCCTCCAGACCTCCCCTCCAGTGCCTTGATGATGGGGTAGCCATTCAAATCATTTTAATGAGCTCGGTGGCTGCTGTGAGGCACCAGTAACTATGGCAACTTCATTGAGAGGTGCCTGTGGTGCCTGTCAGGATTTGTGTTCCGGGAGCTGATTGGAGCAGCCCAGCAGAGGTGGGAGTCCTGGGGGAATTGGGGGGGTTCGTTTCAAGTGGAGGCAGGTGGGATTCTGGGGGGGCAGGGGTGCAGGGCAGACACGTCCCCTTTGCTCCAGGACACCCTGCCCACAGAGCCAGAACACCCAGGGTCCCCAGGCTGTGGCAGAGCCTCCCTCTGCTGTCCTGGGGTCATCTGGGGTCAGGTGGTCTGTGCTGGGGAAGGTGAAACAGGAAAGCCTGATAAATATGATTGCCTGGCAAAAGATTTTTGAGAATATGGAAACTGTAAGTGAGATTGAAAGGAAAGCAGCTCTGAGATCCCTCAGTTACTGAACACCTGGAAAACAATGGCATGGCCAGCTGAAGGGAATCCCCTTGTGATCAAACAACACCCTCTGCTTGCAGGCAGCTCCAAGGGTCAGAGCAGACCCTGCTGGCTTGGCAGGAGGGCCCAAAGAGGAGTTTTTAGGGTTTAAAATGGAACACAGGGTGGTAATGTAATGGTTCTTATGGGCTGAATATAAATGCTGTAGGATTTGTATCTTGGACTGGATTGGTCAGTGAGAATTAGAATATTCAGCACAGAAGAAGATTTATGGTATTGTAGCGGGAGCTTCCCATCTCTTTTGGGCTCCTCTCTGGGCCCTGCTCTGAGCTGTGTTTGGCAGCTCCCAGCAGGGCCCTGCACCCAGGCCCTTTGCAATAAACCACAAGTTCCAAGCCCTGGTTCAGAGATCTCTGGTCTCCATCCATCCCCACCGTCCTACCCCCGTCTCTCCTGCAGGTCTGGAGTCCCAGCACAGAGCTCAGCCCTTCTGGCAGCCAGGGGAGCCAGGTTGTCCCTGCTGGGGGAACTTTCCTGGGCTGGCAGCAGTGTCCAGCCCACGTCCCTGTGCTGTTCAGCCTTTGCCACCCCAGCCCTGCTGATCTGCTCACACCTGGGACACCCCCAGCACGTGCAGGGTTTGTGTTTGCTCTGTGCTGCCCCAGGGAGAGCAGAGCAGCATTTCCCCAGGAAATCACTGCCATCCCACTCTGGGCTGGATTCCTCAGGGAGGGAATAATTCTTACATTCCAGTGCCAGTGTGAGCCCTAAAAGCTCTGTCCAGCTGCCACAAACCTCTGCAGCCCCATCCTTTACTCCAGTGACATAAACAGGGCGTGGGTGGCATCACTGCACCCAAGTCAGACTGGGGGTTCCCCCCTCGTGGTTTTGCCTGGATCCAGCTGGAATTCTCCTGGAATCCTCCCCAAGTGCGGCTCTGGGGAGCCTTTGATCCCAAAGCTGCAGCCCCTCTGTTTTGGAGCTCTGGGAGAGCTGGGGGTGCTGCCCTGGAGAGGAGAAGGCTCCAGGGAGAGCTCAGAGCCCTTGCAGGGCCTGAAGGGGGCTCCAGGAGAGCTGCAGAGGGACTGGGGACAAGGATGGAGGGACAGGAGCCAGGGAATGGTTCCCAGTGCCAGAGGGCAGGGCTGGATGGGATCTTGGGAATTGGGAATTGTTCCCTGGCAGGGTGGGGAGGGGCTGGGCTGGAATTGCCAGAGCAGCTGGGGCTGCCCCTGGATCCCTGGCAGTGCCCAAGGCCAGGCTGGACATTGGGGCTGGGAGCACCTGGCACAGTGGGAGGTGTCCCTGGCACAGTGGGAGGTGTCCCTGGCACAGCGGGAGGAGCTGGGACTGAAGATCCCTTCCCACCCAAACCCCTCTGGGATTCAGATTCCTGAATCAAGGCTGAAAACCAGGACCAAACCCATTGCACCAAAGGGATGAAGGAAAGGAAATAATGATTTCCTGGAAGGTTCCAGGTCCCCCAGGGCTCTTTCCCACAGGGGGTTTGTAGCCTGGCAAGGCCTCGATAGAGAGATTTGGGCTCTCACAGGGTGCCCAGAGCAGCTGGGGCTGCCCCTGGAGCCCTGGCAGTGCCCAGGGCCAGGCTGGACATTGGGGCTGGGAGCACCTGGGGCAGTGGGAGGTGTCCCTGGGACAGTGGAGGTGTCCCTGCCATGGCAGGGGTGGCACTGGGTGGGATTTTAGTTCTCTTCCAACACAACCCATTCTGGAATCCCATGATTCTCTGAAACCAGAGCTTTCCTATAAACTCCACTTTTACTCCCCCGTCACATTCCTGCTGGGAATGGAGTTGGTGAAGTTATTCCAGACTCATTTGTGTATCTTGGAGCAGGGTCTGGTCCCAGCTGGATCCCTCAGTGAGGTGAGGGAGGTTTTTAAGGCACCTCCTGGACTGCACCAGCAATAAATCCATATTTAAAGGCAGGGTAGCTGGCACTTGTTTTTAGGGGAAATGGGAATGAGCAGAGAGCACAAGCTGGCTGGGAAGGTGGGAATTTCAAGGGTCACAGGTTGCAGCAGAGAAACCCCCCACGGGCCACCCCACCATGAAGTTTACTCAGCCTCAGACTTGCAGAAGTAAACAAAAAGAGAAATGTTCTAAACTTATCTCTGAATCTGAAAAAGAAAAGTTTCCCACTCAGGTGCTGTTCCTGATTTTGTCTCCTTGCCCAGAGTAATTAATCCTGCAGGATCACAGTTACTGGGAACGCAGCACAGGAGACACACAGAGACAAAAAGTCAAAGTAATTTCTGGATGAATTGTGGTTTTTTCCACTGAAAAATGCTGATTTTTCCAAAACTGACACTTCTTTTAAGAGGAGGTTGGTTTTGATTAATTTATTGAGTCAGTAAAGAATTTGGAATGGGTTCTGAATTTGTCAGAATGAAGTGTTTTGACATTCTCAAAGGAGAAGAAAAAAAACCAATCTATTTTCCAGTTCAGATGACCTCTTGTTTTGAAATTTAAGGTAATTATAATTAAACATTTCAGAGAGAAGTACTTTGAAATAAGCCTTGGGAGGGAGGCTGAGCTCCTGAAGATGCTGATTTTCCAGGACAGGCTGTGGTGGAATCCTTGGAGCAGGCTGAGGCATCAGCAGTTCTCCTCACCTGGGCTCAGGTGTCACACGGGGACTCAGCTGGAGCCACCACTCAGCCCACAGAGCTTCTGCTCCTCCCAGCTTCCAGCAGATGGACCACAGGGCTTGTGCCAGGGTGAGTCCAGCTCACAGCCATGGGCAAGGAGTTCTGATGGCACACGTGGCACACAGAGCTCCCAAAAATTGGCTTTTCAGGGATCCTGCCCTCCCCATCCTTGGCAGAAGGGAAGGAGACCCCTCCCCACCACACCCACAGAGCCACCAGGGTTCATAGTGCAGGGATTTGGAGAGGTGAAACCTCAACACAGGAGATCACAAACAAAAAAGTGATTTGAAGCTCAAAATCCCAAAATATTATCATAGAATCCCAAAAGTTTGGGTGGAAGGGACCTTAAAGCCCATCTTGCTCCTGTCACGGCAGGGACACCTCCCACTGTGCCAGGGACACCTCCCACTGTGCCAGGTGCTCCCAGCCCCAGTGTCCAGCCTGGCCTTGGGCACTGCCAGGGATCCAGGGGCAGCCCCAGCTGCTCTGGCAATTCCAGCCCAGCCCCTCCCCACCCTGCCAGGGAACAATTCCCAATTCCCAATATCCCACCCAAAGTTCCCCCTTTCCAATTTGAAGCCATTCCGTGTCCTATCCCTCCAGGCCTTGTCCCCAGTCCTTCTCCAGGAGATGGGATGGAATTGCCAGAGCAGCTGTGGCTGCTCCTGGATGCCTGGCAGTGCCCAAGGCCAGGCTGGAGCACCCTGGGATGATGGGAGGTATCCTTGAGGGTGGCACTGGATGGGATTTATGGTCCCTTCAACCCAACCCCTTTAATGCCTGCAGGACACCCAGCTGTGCCAGGTGCTGCTGCTGCTGTGACCCTCCTGCATCCCTCAACTTCCAGAGGGACCCTGGAAGGCTCCTGGCACTCTGTGGGGTCCCTGTGCATGGATCTGGGTTCACAGAGCTGCACGAGCCCCAGTCTGGGTCAGGGATGGGCTTTGGGGTTTGCTGCTCCTCCATGGGCTGCGAGGGATTGGTGCTCCTCTGTGGATTCTGGGGTGTTTCTGTTCCTCCATGGGCTTTAAGGTGTTCCTGTTCCTTGATGGGCTTTGAAAGATTTATGCTCTTCCATGGCTTTTGTGGAGTTTCTGTTCTTCCATGGGCTTTGAGAGATTTAATCTCTTCCAATGGTTTTGGGGTTTTGTGCTCTTCCATGGGCTTTGAGGGATTTGTGCTCTTCTGTGGGTTTTGGGGTGTTTCTGTTCCTCAATGGGTTTTGAAGAATTTGTGCTCTTCCACAGCTTTTGAGATGTTCCTATTCCTCAATAGGCTTTGAGGGATTTATGCTGTTCCATGGATTTTGGGGTTTTTCTGCTCCTTGATGGGCTTTGAGGGATTGATACTCTTCCATGGATTTTGGGCTGTTTCTGTAGCAAAATGGACCTTGAGGGATTGATGCTCTTCCACAGGCTTTGGGAGTTTCTGCTCTTCCATGGCTTTTTGGGTGTTTCTGTTCCTCAGTGGATTTTGTGGTGTTTCTGCTCCTTGATGGGCTCTGAGGGACTGATGCTCTTCCACAGGTTTGGGGTTTTGTGCTCTTCCATGGGCTTTGAGGGATTGATGGTTTTCCACAGGTTTTGGGGTGTTTCTGTTCCTTGATGGGCTCTGAGGGACTGATGCTCTTCCATGGATCCTGGGGTGTTCCTGCTCCTCAATCAGCTCTGAGGGACTGATGCTCTTCCAGAGGTTTTGGGGTTTTGTGCTCTTCCATGGGCTTTGAGGGATTGATGGTCTTCCACAGGTTTTGGGGTGTTTCTGTTCCTCAATAGGCTTTGAGAGATTTAATCTCTTCCATGGGCTTTGGGGTGTTTCTGCTCTTCCATGGGCTTTGAGGATTTTATACTGTTCCCTGGATTTTGGGGTGTTTCTGTTCCTCAATGGGTTTTGGGGGATTTGTGCCGTTCCATGGATTTTGGGGTTTTTCTGCTCCTTGATGGGCTTTGAGGGATTGATACTGTTCCATAGATTCTGGGGTTGATGGTCTTCCACAGGTTTTGGGGTGTTTCTGTTCCTCGACAGGCTCTGAGGGATTTAATTTCTTCCATGCATTCTGGGGTGGTGTTCCTGCTCCTCAATGGCTCTGAGGGATTTCTGCTCTTCCATGGATTCTGGCGTGTTCTTGCTCCTTCATGGTCTTCCAGGGATTTATGCTTTTCCATGGGTTTTGGGGTGTTTCTGTTCCTTGATGGGCTTTGAGGGATTGAAATTCCTCCATGGATTCTGGGGTGTTCCTGCTCCTCAATGGCTCTGAGGGATTTCTGCTCTTCCATGGATTCTGGGGTGTTTCTGATCCGTGATGGTTTTACAGGGATTTCTGCTCTTCCATGGATTCTTGGGTGTTTCTGATCCGTGATGGTTTTACAGGGATTTCTGCTCTTCCATGGATTCTGGGGTGTTCCTGCTCCTCGATGGCTCTGAGGGATTTCTGCTCTTCCATGGATTCTTGGGTGTTTCTAATCCGTGATGGTTTTTCAGGGATTTCTGCTCTTCCATGGATTCTGGGGTGTTCCTGCTCCTCAATGGCTCTGAGGGATTTCTGCTCTTCCATGGATTCTGGGGTTTTCCTGCTCCTTCATGATCTTCCAGGGATTTATGCTTTTCCATGGGTTTTGGGGTGTTTCTGTTCCTTGATGGGCTTTGAGGGATTTCTGCTCTTCCATGGATTCTGGGGTGTTCCTGCTCCTCAATGGCTCTGAGGGATTTCTGCTCTTCCATGGATTCTGGGGTGTTTCTGATCCTTGATGGTTTTTCAGGGATTTCTGCTCTTCCATGGATTCTGGGGTGTTCCTGCTCCTCGATGGCTCTGAGGTCCCTGTTTTGCAGCCCCTGGCCCACCGTGGCTCCTGGCTGAGCAGCTCCAGCAGGATCCCAGTGGCTCCTGGAGCGCACAGCAGGAGCAGGAGGGCTGTAATTACAGAGATAACTCACACCGTGGCACCCGACAATGAGACATGAAAATGCTACATAAACCCGTCGATCTGCTGCTCCCGATTTATCTCTCTGCCTCTCCATTTATTTCTTCCTCCACCCTCTAGCCCAGGACCGAGCAGGAGCTGGAAATGCCAGCTGCTGGAAATGCAATTTGTTTTGATTCAACAGCATCTCCCAAAATATCTCTGTGACCTCTCAAATTTATTTATTTTTTTGCCATGAATTATGATAATGATGATTTTTACTTATATTAAAAATTACACTAACTCGACAGGGCCAAAAAAAAAAAAAAGTAAGGGGCCAGCAAATATAGATATAATTTATATATATATAAAAATATATAAATATATGTACTATATATATATACCTATCCACACAAATATATAAATATATATTTGTAGAAATATCTATTTGTATATATTTATATATAAATATATACAACTATATATAAATATGTGTATACAAATCTATATATAAATATATACAAATATATAAAAATAAACATATGCAATATAATAAATGGTGTATATGATTGTATTTTAAATATAAATTAATATATAAATATGCAATGTATATTTATGTATGTAAAATAAATATAAAAATACTAATATAGAAATAATATGTTAATAATAAAAACATAAAAGATACAATATAATATAACAAAAATACATTTTATATATTGTATATACATATATATGTTTATATGTTATTATAATATATGTTTATTATATGTTTTATTTATTTTATTTGTATGTTATAATATATGCTTATATATATAATATATGTTTATATATTTATTGATATATAGAATTTGCATATCTATCTTTTATATTTTAAATGTATAAATACATATATAAAAAGAAATTTACAAAAATAAAAATATAAAGAAATATTTGTGTGTATAATGTATATACATATATAAATAAATATGATATGCATCTCTACCTTTATATATGTTAAATATATAAATAAATATACTAAAAATATAAAATAAATATACAAATAAATATGTGTGTATCTATATGTAAATACATAAATAAATAAATAAATATATTTGGTGGTGTTTTATATATAATATAAAACCCCACCAAATATACCTCTATTACTTCTGTATTTTTTTTAATTAAGGAGGCCTTAAAGCAGTGTTAAGCAGGGTGGGTTTTCCATCTTCTCCTTTTAGCAAAGCCGTCAGCGCCAAATTTCTCCCCTAATTATAACAATGCTCCCGCTAATGAAAGAATTCATTTGCCTTCTCTAATCAGCTGGCTGGCGGCAGGAGCCGCAGCTGAGCGCCGTGGAGGAGGGGCCGCCAGGCAGCTCTGGAGGAGGCACCTCGCAGTTTCCAAGGCACCCCCGAAATTAGGGAGGTGGAAATTGGTGGGAATTGGTGTAAATTCCCCTGCTCCCGGGAAATCCGCCTCCGCAGTCCTGGAGATTTCCCTGCCTCTGCCTCCAGGAGGGGGAACCGAGAGCCAGGGGTGCAGAGGGGAAACTGCTGACGGGAAGAGATGGCAAAGGGCATTGGGTTGATTCTGTTTTGGGGTTTTTTTCACGAGGAAAATGAAAAACAATAAAATAAAAATAGAGATGATGAGCCTAAAATGTGATTGTCCCAGTTCCAGGAAGGTCGCACGGAGCAGAATGCAGCCTAGGAAAATTGGGGGATTTCTGCTCCCTGGGCAGAACTGCACGAGCCCCAGTCTGGCTCAGGGATGGGCTTTGGGGTGTTTCTGTTCCTCGATGGGCTTTGAGGGATTTCTGCTCTTCCACAGGTTTTGGGGTTTTCTGCTCCTCAGTGAGCTTTGAGGGATTTATGCTCTTCCATGGACTTTGGGGTGTTTCTGCTCTTCCACAGGTTTTGGGGTTTTCTGCTCCTCAATGAGCTTTGAGGGATTTCTGCTCTTCCATGGACTTCGGGGTGTTTCTGCTCTTCCACAGTTTTTGGGATGTTTCTGCTCCTCGATGGGCTTTGAGGGATTTCTGCTCTTCCACAGGTTTTGGAGTTTTCTGCTCCTCAATGACCTTTGAAGGATTTATGCTCTTCCATGGACTTTGGGGTGTTCCTGCTCTTCCACAGTTTTTTGAGATGTTTCTGTTCCTCGATGGGCTTTGAGGGATTTATCTCTGCCACAGGTTTTGGAGTTTTCTGCTCCTCAATGACCTTTGAAGGATTTATGCTCTTCCATGGACTTTGGGGTGTTCCTGCTCCTCGATGGGCTTTGAGGGATTTCTGCTCTTCCATGGATTTTGGGGTGCTCCTGCTCCTTGATGGGTTTTAAAGGATTTATGCTCTTCTGTGGATTTTGAGGTGTTTCTGTTCCTCCATGGGCTTTGAAGGATTGATGCTCTTCCATGGGTTTTGGGGTGTTTCTGTTCCTTGATGAGCTTTGAGGGATCTGTGTTTGCAGCACCTGCCCCACATTGGCTCCTCGGTGAGTTTTGGGATTTTCTTTTTGCTTCTCAGAGGGCTCTGGGGTTTTTGAGCTCTTCAGAGGCTCTGGGGTGTTTCTTTGTGCCCCCTGGGGGGCTCTGGGACACCTCAAACTCAGGGATTCTCTCACTCTGCATTTGGACAAGGGGCAGTGGGGCTTTGGGGATGTGTGTGGGACAGGGTGTCCCCCCTTAAGCCACCAGCCCTGCCACTGTGGCACTTGGGGTCTGGGGAGTCCTTATCCAGCTCCATCCGGGGGATTTGTGGGGCAGGTGAGCCCCAAACCAGGGTTCAAGAGGAGTGATGGTGATCACACCACTCCTTCCAGAGTTTTCAGGTTCCCTGGGTGCCAAGCTGCCTGAAGGAGCTGAGCAGGGATCCCCTGAAGGTGTAAAACGGCTGTGGATGTGAGGAATATCTCATGATTGACTCCTTCCATCAGTGACTGGTGACAAAACCCTCAGGATGTGATGGAAGCTGTCTCAGGGACACGGTCCAGAGGTCCAAGTGATAGAATTCTTCCCACAGCCCTGCTTGAACCCACTTTGTGCTGCCAAACAAGTCACTCCCGCCCTGTGGGCTCCTGTAATGATGCTCAGGGCAGTACAAGCCACTAGGATGTTTCATATTTATAAATATTTCTGCTCCATGATGGACACCCTGGGGATACACCACTGCTGTCACCCGGCTGGGGACAGACATTCCTGTCACCCCAGCACTCCCAGGGACGCCATGGAGACAGACATTCCTGTCAGGCCTGCACTCCCAGGGACACCCTGGGGACAGACATTCCTGTCAGGCCTGCACTCCCAGGAACACCCTGGGGACAGACATTCCTGTCACCCCTGCACTTCCAGGGACACCCTGGGGACAGACATTCCTGTCAGGCCTGCACTCCCAGGGACACCCTGGGGACAGACATTCCTGTCACCCCTGCACTTCCAGGGACACCCTGGGGACAGACATTCCTGTCACCCCTGCACTTCCAGGAACACCCTGGGGACAGACATTCCTGTCAGGCCTGCACTCCCAGGAACACCCTGGGGACAGACATTCCTGTCAGGCCTGCACTCCCAGGGACACCCTGGGGACAGACATTCCTGTCACCCCTGCACTTCCAGGGACACCCTGGGGACAGACATTCCTGTCACCCCTGCACTTCCAGGGACACCCTGGGGACAGACATTCCTGTCACCCCTGCACTCCCAGGAACACCCTGGGGACAGACATTCCTGTCACCCCTGCACTCCCAGGAACACCCTGGGGACACACATTCCTGTCACCCCTGCACTCCCAGGAACACCCTGAGGACAGACATTCCTGTCACCCCTGCACTCCCAGGAACACCCTGGGGACAGACATTCCTGTCCGGCCTGCACTCCCTGGAACACCCTGGGGACAGACATTCCTGTCAGGCCTGCACTCCCAGGAACACCCTTGGGGACAGCCTTGCACTCACAGGGACACCCTGTCCTGGCTGGAGACACAGCTCTCTTGTCACCCCTGCACTCCCAGGGACACCTTGGGGACACAGCACTGCTGTCACACACACGCTCACAGGGACACCCTGGTGACACTTCTGCACTCACAGGGACACCCTGTCCTGACTAGGGACAGCAGCACGGCTGTCACACCTGCACTCACAAGGACATGCTGGGGACACACATTCCTGTCACCCTGCACTCCTGGGGACACCTGGGCTGGGCACTCATCGCTGCCAGGCTCCGCAGCTGCTGTCCCGTGTCCCCTGGGCTGCCCTGGCGGAGCAGGGCCGGGGATGCTCATACAGGGCCCAGGATGCTCACACAGGGCCCAGGATGCTCATACAGGGCCCAGGATGCTCACACAGGGCCCAGGATGCTCATACAGGGCCCAGGATGCTCATACAGGGCCCGGGATGCTCATACAGGGCCCAGGATGCTCATACAGGGCCAGGGATGCTCACATGGGGCTGGGGCTGTGTGGCGGTGCCAGCAGCGGAGCAGGGCCAGGGATGCTCGCCCGGAGATGAGGATGTTCTCACAGGGCTGGGGATGCTCACCCAGGGCTGGGGATGCTCTCATGGGCCTGGGGATGCTCACATGGGGCCGGGGATGCTCTCACGGGGCCGGGGATGCTCGTACAGGGTCAGAGATGCTTTTACAGGGCCAGGGATGCTCTCACGGGGCCGGGGATGCTCTCATGGGGCTGGGGATGCTCTCATGGGACTGGGGATGCTCTCATGGGGCCAGGGATGCTCTCATGGGGTCAGGGATGCTCTCATGGGGCTGGGGATGCTCTCACGGGCCAGGGATGCTCTCACAGGCCGGGGATGCTCTCATGGGGCCAGGGATGCTCTCACTGGGCCCGGGGCTGTGTGGCAGTGCCCGTGGCTCTGCTCTGCCCTCCACGCTGGTGCCAACACACGGTGCCTTCATGCAAAATCTTCTTCTCACTCTGGGTAATGACATTGGCGGTGGCAGCTCCATCTCCTCGCAGGCACCCTTGTCATTTGCCTTCCCTTTATCGACAGCCTTTAATGGGATCAGGCTTTTGCCAGCAGAGAGGAGCCAATGTGTTCTCAGCGGCTGTCAAAGGCACTCGGGCTGCAGAAAGAGCCTCCCATGTGGTCTCACAGCTAAAATATATATACAGGCACCAGACAAAACTGTCACCAGCGTGCCAGAGCCATCATTAGCACTTGATCTTCTCAGCACAGAGGACATGCCTCAGCTAGTTATTTTCATCCCAAATCCTTTTTTTGTTGTCGTTGCTCCCATTTTATTTTGGGAACTGGGCTGGGAAAGGGGACTTTGTTTTCTCCACACCTTGTGGAGGAGACAGCAAAGGCCTGGTGGGCACATTATGTTCTCAGTAGGGAGCTGTGGCATCTCTGGGAGAGGTTTGAGAAAGCATCAGACAGCTCCCGACCTCCTGTCCTCCCTGCCACCCTGGGGGTGAGCTCCGGGGGAGACTGAGCTGGAAGGGAAGGTTTGGGAAGGGAAGGTTTGGGAAGGGAAGGGAAGGTTTGGGAAGGGAAGGGAAGGTTTGGGAAGGGAAGGGAAGGTTTGGGAAGGGAAGGTTTGGGAAGGGAAGGGAAGGTTTGGGAAGGGAAGGGAAGGGAAGGGAAGGGAAGGGAAGGGAAGGGAAGGGAAGGGAAGGGAAGGGAAGGGAAGGGAAGGGAAGGGAAGGGAAGGGAAGGGAAGGGAAGGGAAGGGAAGGGAAGGGAAGGGAAGGGAAGGGAAGGGAAGGGAAGGGAAGGGAAGGGAAGGGAAGGGAAGGGAAGGGAAGGGAAGGGAAGGGAAGGGAAGGGAAGGGAAGGGAAGGGAAGGGAAGGGAAGGGAAGGGAAGGGAAGGGAAGGGAAGGGAAGGGAAGGGAAGGGAAGGGAAGGGAAGGGAAGGGAAGGGAAGGGAAGGGAAGGGAAGGGAAGGGAAGGGAAGGGAAGGGAAGGGAAGGGAAGGGAAGGGAAGGGAAGGGAAGGGAAGGGAAGGGAAGGGAAGGGAAGGGAAGGGAAGGGAAGGGAAGGGAAGGGAAGGGAAGGGAAGGGAAGGGAAAACCCTCAGAGCATCAAGAGGGAGCAATAATGTGAGCAAGGCAAGGAGCTGATTGCTCCAGTTTCTCCAATTTCTCTGATTTCTCTGATTTCTCAGTGGAAGGTGTCCCTGCTCACAGCAGAGGTGGAACGAGATGAGCTTTAAGGTCCTCCCCCACCCCAAACCAGTCTGGGATTCTAGGAAATACTCCAGTAAATTTCAGGCAAGATCCCATTCATCAGCTTCTCCATGCAGACAGGTTTTGGAGGAACCTTACAGCCACAGTCTTGGTCTTCCTCCACTGATGCTCCCCCCTGCTCAAGCAAATGTACTGCCAAGCATCTTTGGGCACAGAAATAGAAAAAGAGATCCCAGCACCAACAGGAAATTCTCTTTAAGAGCCAGAAGAGCCCCTGATAGGCCCTGCATCCTCTGGCTGCCCAGCTCTGTGAGCCTGATCAGATAAATCAAATTATTTTTGCTTGGCCTTGATAATCTGAGAGGTCTTTTCCCACCCTAATGACTCAGTGACTGCAGCAGCTTTCCCTGCCCCTGGCACAGGGATGAGGGTGCTCAGGGGTGTTGAGGGATGCTGAGCCCAGAGCAGGGCTCGTGCTGCTCACCCAGCACCAGGCCCAGCACCCCTGGAGCTGGATGTGGGCAGTGGATCTCTGCCACCCCTGGGAGCAGCCACAGGAGCCACCTGCAGCCTCCTGCGAGCCAGGGTGGGATCAGAGCAGAGTGATGAATTCATTGTGCAGTTTCACAGGCAGAAAGAGAGGCTAAATTCATCTCCTGAATTATTCACTGGGAATTGGTGCTGTGTTCTAGCAGACACACATCCAGCAGCTCCATAATGGGGAAATTCAGTATATATCATAGCAGTTAGACACGTATCCATTACACACAGCAGTTGTTAATCTCCAGTGAATGTATTTAATAATAGCTATTTATGTACCATACATTAACTACCCCTTTTAAGCTAAAACTGAATGCATATTTGAGACCCTTAATTCAAAGCACTACTTAAAGCTGAGGCTCTGAGTCAGGATAATAAGGATTTCACAAGGGGGGTGTTTAAGTACTTCAGAATAAAGAAAACCTTAAAAAAAAATAAAAGAAGAAAAGAAAATAAATCAACCCCAAAGCATCTGAAGAGGTTTCTTGCACTTGAAATCCCTCCTGGGTGCAAACTTGTGGCTGAGAGGGGCACCATGGGCAGAGGAAATTGTGCAGCATGAGACATTGCTGGGTGCCCTGAAAGCACTGGAGTCCCCAGGAGAGCAGAATTCCATGGGCAATGTGCAGGATGCCCTGGGAATGTCCTGTTGGCAGCACTGGTGGCAGGGAAGGGAAGCACAGCAGCACCTCCAGCCTCACAGCCAAACCCACCACAAGGGAAGGAAGGAAACACCAGAATTCAGGATGAATTCTTCAGGATGCTGCTGGAGTCCCCCCAAACCCTGGAAGTGCCCAGGGCACTGATTGTGACCCCCTAAACTCACCAGCCTGGGCCAGGGCTGCTGCTGGGCTGGGACACCCTCACAGCTCCAAATGATCACCCCCAAGGTGTTTGTTTGTGTCAGCTCCCCCCTCCCTGGGTAAAACACAACCCCCCGAGCAGACAGAGGGGCAGCAGGAGGTGGGAAGGGATCAAAGTGGGAGCCAGTGGTGGCTCAGGGGCACTGGAACCTCCAGAGGTTGTGGGGGAACCCTGGTGCCTTCCTCCCTGGGCACCACCCTACAGCCTCCCCCTCCCCTGCTCTTCCTGCCTCCCCAGCCTCACCAGTTTTTTCCCATTTTGCCAGAAAGAAGTTTTCCTGTGGGCAGTGGAGCCATGGCCTCTGCTCTTCCATGGATTCATGGAGAGGGAGAAGCCATCAGAGCATCCTGAGGGTTGGAAAGTCCTCACTGTGTGGGGATCCAGTGGCATCATAGCCTCTGCTTAGGCTCCAGGGAGAGCTCAGAGCCCTTGCAGGGCCTGAAGGGGCTCCAGGAGAGCTGCAGAGGGACTGGGGACAAGGATGGAGGGACAGGAGCCAGGGAATGGCTCCCAGTGCCAGAGGGCAGGGCTGGGTGGGATCTTGGGAATTGGGAATTGTTCCCTGGCAGGGTGGGGAGGGGCTGGGCTGGAATTGCCAGAGCAGCTGGGGCTGCCCCTGGATCCCTGACAGTGGCCAAGGCCAGGCTGGACATTAGGACTGGGAGCACCTGGCACAGTGGGAGGTGTCCCTGCCATGGCAGGGGTGGCACTGGGTGAGGTTTCAGGTCCCTTCCAACCAAACCACCCTGGGATGGTTCAGTTGAGCTGTTAGGGCATGGGTTGGATTCAATGATCTTGAAGGTCTCTTCCAACCCAGCCACTCTGTGAATTCTGGGATTCCAAGATTCCATTTTTCACTTGGTGAGGGCACTGACATGAATTTCCCTTCCCATTTTATTGCACCTCAGAGTCTCCAAGCATTCCCACAGATCCTGAATGCCAAATCCCCAAGTCCAGCACCACCAGCTTCTCTCCTCCCAGAGCAGCATCAGGCTGTGTGTCAGAGCAGGGACAGCACACAGTGCCCCTCTCCTGATGCCCCACCACCACTCCTGACCCAGAGGTGCCTCAAAGTCCAACATCCCTTGGTGAGTTCTCCTCTTGTGAGCATTCCTGTGGGGTTGGACATTTCCACCATGGACCAGGTGAGGTGTCACCTCCTGCTGGCCATGGATGTGGCACCCACCAGCTCTCTGGGACGGTCCTTGTGGAGAGAGGATCCCACAGCAGCAACCCCTGGGTTTGCTGTCTCCTGCCACCCATCCCTTGGGAGATCCTCCAGAACTGCCCAGCCTTGCTGGCAGAGCCCCCAGGGATTTCCACAGGGAGAGACTGACAGCTGGGCTTTACATTCCTGCTCTTTATTCCCTTCATGATAATTCCTAACACTTGATTTGCTTTTTCGAGGCACTGCTGAGCGCAGAGCTGACATTTTCAAAGCTGCCTCTGTTGTAACTCTGAGACCTTGTTCTTTAGCAGTGACAGGCAGCTCATGGGGCTTTATTTAATTCATAAAGTTAGGAGCTGTATTTTCCCGTGTACCTCCGTTCTCATTTATCTCCTCTGAATTTTTTCTGCCATTTTGTCGCCAGCCTCTCCCTATACCAAGTCTTTATGCAGCTCCTCACTGGCCCATATTTTACTCCCAAAATAATTCAGCCTCTCCAGCTGAAGGTGTTATTACGAGAAAAGTAATTTGTTATTAATAACCCATCCATGGTGGCCTTCAGCACAGTGAGCCCGGGCCAGCTTCAGGAGGGTGGGACCAAACCTGCACCTTCTCCTTGGTGGGATACGAATTTCTCCGGTTGAACATCCCCACCCCAGAGCCCAGGGGTCTGAGCTCTGGCTCTGTGCAGATCCCCGGGTCTCTGGCAGCCTGTCCAGGCACGGACCTGCCCTCAGCCCAGCTCTCTGCTGGAATTTGGGCCCCTCAGGCTCCCCAAGGTGCTGCTGTGTGGGCCATGGTGCCAGGAAGCTCCTGAGGGGCCCTGGGCTGAGCACAGGGAGGTGCAGGGAGCTGGGAGCCAAGGGAGGGGCAGAGGAAACCCTGCCTGGTGCCCCTCCTTGCACAGGGGTGATGGGTCAGCACCAGGAATCCGTGTCCAAGGGAATCCACATCCAAAGGAAATCCACATCCAAAGGGAATCCACGTCCAAAGGGAATCCACGTCCAAAGGGAATCCACATCCAAAGGGACTCCACATCCAAAGGGAATCCACATCCAAAGGGAATCCACGTCCAAGGGAATCCATGTCCAAAGGAAAAACACATCCAAAGGGAATCCATGTCTGAGGAAATCCATGTCCAAAGGAAATACACATCCAAAGGAAGCCCACATCCAAAGAGAATCCATGTCCAAGGGAATTCATGTTCAAGGGAATCCGTGTCCAAAGGGAATCCATGTCCAAGGGAAAAGGAAATCCATGTCCAAAGGGAATCCATTTCCAAAGGAAATCCACGTCCAAAGGGAATCTGTGTCCAAAGGAAATCCACGTCCAAAGGGAATTCACATCCAAAGGGAATCCATTTCCAAAGGAAATCCACGTCCAAAGGGAATCCATGTCCAAAGGGAATCCATGTCCAAAGGGAATCCACATCCAAAGGGAATCCATGTCCAAAGGGAATCCACATCCAAAGGGAATCCATGTCCAAAGGGAATCCGTGTCCAAGGGAATCCATATCCAAAGGAAATCCATGTCCAAGGGAATCCATGTCCAAAGGAAATCCATGTCCAAGGGAATCCATGTCCAAAGGGAATCCGTGTCCAAAGGGAATCCATGTCCAAAGGGAATCTGTGTCCAAAGGGAATCTGTGTCCAAAGGAAATCCGTGTCCAAGGGAATCCATGTCCAAAGGAAATCCATGCCAAAGGGAATCCATGTCCAAGGGAATCCATGTCCAAAGGGAATCCGTGTCCAAAGGGAATCCATGTCCAAAGGGAATCTGTGTCCAAAGGGAATCTGTGTCCAAAGGAAATCCGTGTCCAAGGGAATCCATGTCCAAAGGGAATCCGTGTCCAAAGGAAATCCATGGCCCCAGGAAATCCCTGTCCCTGCTGCAATTGCGTATTTCCGTGCTTTTGGATCCAAGAGCCATTCCAGCCCTGGCAGCTGCACCTCGGTGCTCCTGCTTTGCTCATTATCCCCAACATCCATTTCAAGGTTTTACTTTCCCCCCTTTCTCTGCAAAATCCAGATTTTCCCTCAGCTCTGGAAGGGGTTTTTGACCTTTTTTGAAAAGCACAACAATTGGAATGTTGTAATTTTTGTGCAACAGGAGCTGCACGGAGAGAAGTATTTCTCTTGGTTCATTTGCAAATCGTGCATTTGTTTGTTTGTTTTTATATTATTCAAGCCTGGAACAAAGATAAAGGTTTCCCAAACTATTGCCAAATTGATTTTCAAAGGGTTTGGAGTCAACATTTCGTTTGACAGTATCAGAATTTTTCACTTCAATCAAGCTTTTGGATTTTTCCAAATTAAATGAAAGGGAGTTTTTAAACTAAAGAATGTTTCAGGCCCAAAAAATCAAAACATTTCATTCTGAACATGTCAAAACTGGCCATTTAAAATGATTTCACATGTTTGGGTTTTTTTCTCCAATAAACAAAATTGGGCAAATTCACCATCATTTTACAAAACACTTCAAGAGCTGACACACTTGTGCTTCCACCACAAAGAAATTGCATGGAACAAAATTCATTAACCTCCTCTCCCAGAGTGGCTTTTGGAGAGAAAAAAAAACCCCTTCCAATAATGAAAACATGGGAATTCCAAGGCAAAAAGAATCCATTCATTCTCCTGATTTCCCCCTCCTAATTTTTTGTAGTTGAATTGCACCCACATGGTTGGGACACACTCAGGTGTCCCTCAGATTGTCAGGTCCCCAACTGGTCTGCACTGGTTTGAACTGGGTGGCATCCCCTCCATGCCACACCTGGGATGTTTAATAATCCCCATGGATTATTGTCCTTCCCTTCCTGCCTGGGAGCCTCCACCAGCCTCATTCCACTGAAATCCTCAGGGAGATGTAAAAACACCCTGGCACAAATCCAAACCCTGTGTGGGGTCGGGGGCACCCAGGGGCCTTTC
This sequence comes from Haemorhous mexicanus, assembly GCF_027477595.1. Taxonomy (NCBI): domain Eukaryota; kingdom Metazoa; phylum Chordata; class Aves; order Passeriformes; family Fringillidae; genus Haemorhous; species Haemorhous mexicanus. The sequence continues at coordinate 1,731,043 of NC_082367.1, forward strand.
CCCCCAATAAAATCCATCACCACGGGGGAGTCTCACTCCCAGGGCTGGATCTTTAGGCTGGAAAAGATCTGGAATGTTCTGCTCTGCTGGCTGGCTGTGCTCCTGCAGGGATGGGATGGGATGGGATGGGATGGGATGGGATGGGATGGGATGGGATGGGATGGGATGGGATGGGATGGGATGGGATGGGTTGGGATGGGATGGGATGGGATGGGATGGGATGGGATGGGTTGGGATGGGATGGGATGGGATGGGATGGGATGGGATGGGATGGGATGGGATGGGATGGGACTGAGCACCCTCCAAATATCAGTGCTGTGTTTGAGGTTAATTATCCCCCACAAACAGACATGGATTCCCTTGGACATGGATTCCCTTTGGACATGGATTCCCTTTGGACATGGATTTCCTTGGACATGGATTCCCTTGGACAAGGATCCCCTCTGGACACACCTCACCAGGGCAGCCACTCCATGTCCTGTCTATGCCAAAGATCCGCATTTTTAAAAGTACAAGGATGGCTCACGGTATGGGAGTGACCCCCGCCAGCTCTCCAGGGATTCACAGGATCACAGAACATCCTGGGCTGGAAGGGACCCCAAGGATCATCCAGCCCAGCCCCTGGCCCTGCCCAGAGCCCCCAACAGCCCCACCCTGGCCATCCCTGCAGCGCTGCCCAAATTTCTCCCCCATCCTTCATCTCCCCCATCCCTCACTCTCACAGAATCATGGAATGGGCTGAGCTGGAAGGGACCCACAGGGATGATCAATCCCAAACCCAAACCCTGCCCAGAGCCCCACCAACCCCAGCCTGGGCATCCCTGGAGTTCTGGCAGCCTCGGGGCCGTGCCCATTCCCTGGGCAGCCTGGGCAGTGCCAGCACCCTCTGGGGGAAGAGCCTTTCCTGATTTCCATCCTTCTTCCTCCCCTTGGGCTCCCCAGTGTCCCTTGGCTCACACAGGGGGCACCTTGTGGCAGGGACAGAGGCACCCCCAGCCCCACAACCCTCTGCAGGAGCTGCCCAGCTGTGCCAGCCAGGCTGGCAGGAGCTGATCCCTCTGCTCCCCAGCTCCCTGGGTGATTTATGGGGTGTGAGACTGAGGGCTGGAGCTGCTAGCAGGGAGCTGGGAAATGAATGAAATTGCAAAGAGGATTTATGAGTGTGACAGAGCCACTCTGCCAGTGACACCAAGCAGAGGCTCTGGGCCATTTGGGGAGGACAGAGGGGCACTGGGGCTGCAGAGGGAGCTGGGACCTCATGCCAGGTGTGAGTGGGATGGACAAGCAGAATTCCATTCATGTCCCAGTGTACCATAAAATAAATTATAGAACTGTAGAATATTCTGAGCTGGAAGAGACCCCCAAGGATGATCCAGTCCAACTTCCAGCCCTGCACAGACACCCCAAAAATCCCACCCTGGGCATCCCTGGATTGCTGTCCAAACCCTCCTGGAGCTCTGGCAGCCTCAGGGCTGTGCCTATTCCCTGGGGATTCGGGTGAATGACCAACACAGGCATGAGGATGTCTTGGGATATCCTGGGCTTGCCTTGATCAATTCAAGGTGACCTAATGGATGAGAGACCCTCTCCTTTTGTGCATCACATCCCTGCTGTGCTGTGAGGCCACCCTCAGGCACTGAGCAACACTGGGTGGGTTTGGTGCCACCAGTACATTGTGTCACCTGTGTGCACAGGCCCTGTCTCACTGCAGGCCAGCACTAGCATTGGAAAACAGCTCCAAAACCCCCTCAGTTTGTGCCCCTCCCGTGATCCCTGAGCAGTGGGGTTTTTGTTGGAACTTCCTGCTGGTTCCCCTGGAGCAGTGGGACACTCCCCCTCATCCTTCCCCTCCAGGAGCCCCTGCAGTGCATCGTGTGCCAGTCCAGGACACCCTGCAGCCACAGCACTGGCAGTGGGAGCTCTGCCTCTCTCCCTGGTGCCTCAGGGGTTCTGTTTTGCCCTGAGCTCCTGGAGAGCTGCCAAGGCAGGAATGTGTGCCTGAGGGCTGGTTGGACACTGGGCATCTGAACACCAGGTTTGCTGTGTTGTTTGAACGGTGCCCAAACCCAGCATTTCATTTCCTGAAAATTTTTCCTGAAATATTTCCTATGCTCTGGGTCTTCCCTAAACCTGCAGCAACAGAAACCCTGGGGTAAATTTTGCCCTTGAGGTCCTGTGGGTCATATAAGTGGGGAAAGGAGTGGGTTTAAGTACTTTTAAACCAATAAGGAGGAAATCCAGCTATCCCTGGGAGTTCCTGGCATGGGGAAACCGCTGCTTTCCTCCTCCTGCAGCAGAGCGGCAGCACAGCAGGGGAGGGGTCCCAAAAAAGAGGGATCCCATCCCGGGCAGGCAGGACAGGGATGGAGGTGCCCTTCCCCAGGGGCAGCTCCCGCCGAGGCGCTCGGAGCCCGGCGGGACGCGCTGATCGGAGCCCGATGGATCGGGGGAGATCAAAGCTCGCCTTTTATCTCAGCCTCCCTTCTGCCTTCTTCCACAGCTGGAGGGCGTGTGTTCCCCTCCTTTGTAGCTGCTCCATCCCCTTCTTTAAATCTTCACTTAAAGCCTTCTTTCTTCTCCAGCAGGCAGCCGAGTCCTCCCCGAGCGCGCTGTTGTGATGCCCATGGAGGATCCTATTCCAGAGGCATCAATTACACGGCCCCGTGTCTCTCCCTCTCGCTGAGCATCTCTCGCAGGTACCACTCGCTGTTAAGTGCACATTAAGCACTGCCGAGCTCTGCAGCATCACAAAGAGCGGCTCGGGGGGACAGCCCTGTGCCTGCTGCTCGTTAGGATCGGTGTCGGGATGAAGGCTGAGCCCCCCTCGCTGCTGCCGGCGCTGCCATCACCTAATTGGATCCAATGTAAGGTATTAGAGGCACATTAGGAGATGACACAAATTGGGTTTGGCTCGTTCTCGGCGCTCCGAGAGGCCTCGGGGTTGTGATGAGCGGAGGGGGAAGTGCCAGGGCGTCAGTGTCACCTCCTGGGATGAGGGACCTCGGGGCTGCAGCACCCAGAACGAACAAGTGAGCATTGTCACCTGCAGAACGGGCTGGCAGTGCTGCTTTGGCAACCCCTGGCAGCAGAAGGGCTCTGGAGGGCCAGCCCACATCCCATATCCTTCAGCAGCAGAAGGGCTCAGAGGTCTGGGGGGCCACCCCAAATCCCATATCCTTTGGCAGCAGAAGGGCTCTGCAGAGCCACCCCAAATCCTACATCCTTTGGCAACCCCACGCAGCAGAAGGGCTCAGAGGTCTGAGAGACACCCCAAATCCCATATCCTAATCCTGCTGATGAGGGATGCTCCCAGCCATTTACAGGGGCCTGGCTGCCCAAGGAAAATGCCAGATTATCCCTGGGGCTGGCACTGAGGGCTCAGGCACAGGGTCAGGCACAGGGAGACCTCACAGGGCTGCAGGGCATCGCTGCTGAAGAGCAAAGACCCTGCAGCCAAGCCTCAGCAGAGCCAGAGTTCCTGGGGCTCTGTTCCCACTTTGTTCTACCCATAAAGAGCTCATCACCTCATCCTGCCATTGCCTTGGCCTTTTTCCCGGGATCCTGCAGACCTGGGGAGCTCCTTTGGGCACAGGGATCACAGGGCTGGTCCTGGCAGAGCTCAGGGGCACCACAGCAGGAGCTGCAGGATGGGCTGAGGGCTTCATTAATCCTTAGCCAGCCCTTGAATCTCACCTGAAGCAGCTTTTGCTGCCCTTAAGCCCTTCCTGGAGCAGCTCTTTGCTGCCCAGAGGCCCAGGCAGGGTCAGTCTGTGCTGTGCAGGAGGAGGTTAAAGTCCTTGACTGTGCTCACAGTGACTGCAGAGGCTGCTGCTCACAGGCACCCCCAGCCTGTTTTAACATCTCACAGCAATGAGCTCTGCAGCTCAGCCACAGGCTGGAGAAAAACTTGTATGGGTTCAGAATTTACTGCTTTTTAATTTCCTGCTTTATGATTTTCTGCATTTCCTGAGTTTGGTTTCTTGCAGTCTTCATTTTCTCAGCACTGTCCAAGAGCAGATCTGAGACCAAAAACACTGCACAGCCAGCAATTCCCTGCAATACATTTGCACCTTCAGCACACTTTTTGTCCTCCCCCACTAAAAAAACCCACCCAACTCCCTCCCAAAAAAACAAAAACCACAGAAACAACCCCCACCAAAAAACTCTTGGCAAGAAAGTGAGGGAATATTGAACAAACCCAAGTAAAGCACCACAGGGCAACTTCTGAAGGTGAGTGGAGAATTAGAGTTTCTACTGAAGGTGCTTCTGTTAGAGGAACAAAATGCAGAAACTGGGGGTGCAGAGGGTGCTTTGAGCAGACACAACACTGCCAGGAGCTGTGCTGAGAGCCATCGGTGTCAGGCACAGCTGCCCCTCACCCTTCCTGCTCTCAGCACCACAATCAGCGCCCAGGGGCCCTCCTGTGTCCATTTTAATAAGGAGGTGAACTCAGGGTCAGTTTCTTCCATCCCCGTTGTCCCAGTGCCCTGGAGCAGAGCTTGGTGCTGGCCAGGATGGTCCAGGACACAGGAGAGGCACCAGTGAGCGGTGGCACAGCCAGGGGAGGCAGGAAATCCCTCCCTGGAGCAGAGATTTTGTCATCACAGCATTATTCCCCACAGCCCCAGGGCTGCCAGAACTCCAGGACAACACTGCCAGGCCCAGGGTGGGTTGTTGGGATGCCCTGGGCACGGCCAGGAGCTGGACTGGTGATCCTCCCAGCTCAGGATATTCCATGATTCTGCAGTTCTGGGAACTGCCAGGAAGATGCAGATTTGGGCTGAGGAGCAGGTCCTGGATGCTGGCAAGGAAGATGAGGGTCTCCTGCTGAGCACTGTGACACTTTGCTAAAGTGTTCTGAGAGCTCTTCCTTCCCAACCCAGGCAGCTAATGGCTGGTTTATGTCCTGAAGCATGAGGGTTTAGGTCCCCTGCAGATTTTTATCCCATTTAATGTAACTGTAGATATCCTCTGTATTCATATAAATGAATAATCCTTTCTGAATCCTTCTAAGCACTTTGCCTTAGCAGGCTGGATGTTATTAATCATAATGCTCTGCACTTAGACAGCATTTTACCTATTCCCAGTGCTGAACAAACACTCCCTAATTAACCTTCCCCATTCCAAGGGAGGTGATCATCACCCTTGCTGTCTGGGGGGGAGGTGGCACCAAAAGTGTCAGCGAGTGGGGTTTGGGGTCAGGGCTGCCCCTTTCTCCTCTTCCCTGGGGCACTGGGCACAGCTCAGCCTCTGTGGCTACAGACCTACTCAAACATCAATTTTCTTCCTGAGAACTCATACAAACACAGCATGGAAGGGCCTTAAAGCTCATCCAGCTCTGCCTTCCACCATGGACATTTTCTAATATCCCAGGTGCTCCCAGCCCTACCCAGCCTGGCCTTGGGCACTGCCAGGGATCCTGGGGCAGCCCCAGCTGCTCTGGGCACCCTGTGCCAGGGCCTCCCACCCTCACAGGAAAGAATTTTCCCTTGATATTTAATCTAATCCTAATTTCTCTCAGTGTAAAGCCACCCCCTTCTCCTGTCCCTACGTGCCCTTGTGAAGAGTCCCTCTCCCTCTTTCTTGCAGAATTCTGGGACAACATCATTTAATTCCCCTCCAACCGACTGGCTTTTTGCACTGGAGGTGCAGAGAGCTGAAAACTAGAGCTGAAACCATTTAATTAACTAAACAGAAATCAGCACTGCGAAAACCGAGATGTTCTTGGGGGCAATTTTTGTCTCGTCAAAGCAATGGGGAGTTGGGGTGGGTGGAGGGAAATGCCACCACCAGAGCAGCTGGGGCTGCGTTTGCTGCGCAGCCACCACCAGCAGCAGGGGAATAGTGATGATGATAATAATAATAATAATGATGATGATGCTAACGAGAATATTCCTGTGCCTGGGTTCCCTGCAGCATCCTGCTCCGACAGATCCCAGAGCACATTAGAAATGGGGCTGCTGTGTCCCTCCTCCTGCTCATGCTGGCTTGGCACAAATGCCACGCAGCTGAGTGCCAGGCTGGAGCTACCACCACCCCCGTGTCCCCTGGGGGTGCCGAGACTCTGTGGCACCCCGAGGAGGGCTGGCCCAGTCCCTGTCACACCCAGCAGGGCTGGCCCAGTCCCTGTCACACCCTGCAGGGCTGGCACAGTCCCTGTCACACCCAGCAGGGCTGGCCCAGTCCCTGTCACACCCTGCTGGGGTGGCACAGTCCCTGTCACACCCAGCAGGGCTGGCACAGTCCCTGTCACACCCTGCTGGGGTGGCCCAGTCCCTGTCACACCCTGCTGGGGTGGCCCAGTCCCTGTCACACCCTACAGGGCTGGAACAGTCCCTGTCACACCCAGCAGGGCTGGCCCAGTCCCTGTCACACCCTGCTGGAGTGGCACAGTCCTGTCACACCCTGCTGGGGTGGCACAGTCCCTGTCACACCCTGCTAGGGTGGCACAGTCCCTGTCACACCCAGCAGGGCTGGCCCAGTCCCTGTCACACCCTGCTGCTCAGGGACCTTGCACCCCTTCCTGCCCTGGGCTGCTCCAAGCCCAGATGGCCCAGGGTGGTGGGGACAGGTCTCACCCTCCTGTACCCCTCACACACAGGGTTAATTAACCCTTCCTGGCCCAGGGATGAGGCCCAAGGGATGAGGAGAAAACAACCCATGACCAGGACACTGGGAGCTCCCTGCCGTGGCTGGGAGATGGAGAATTGCTTTCCCAGGGTCCTTTCCTTCTGTTTCCCCTTCCCCTTCCCCTTCCCCTTCCCCTTCCCCTCCCTTCCCAAACCTTCCCAAACCTTCCCAAACCTTCCCTTCCCAAACCTTCCCTTCCCAAACCTTCCCTTCCCTTTCCCTTCCCTTCCCCCCAGCCCCTGCAGTGCCAAGGCACAAGGAGGTTTTGCAGACCCCCAGAGCCCAGGGCTGCAGTGCTTGTGCCCCTTTGGGCAGCCCTTGGCTGTGCCAGCCCGGGCAGCTCCCTGAGCCTGGTGCTGTGTGTTCTCCAAATAATCCTAGATTGGTTTGGGTCAGGAGGGACCTGAAATCCCTCCCAGTGCCACCCCTGCCATGGCAGGGACACCTCCCACTGCCCCAGGCTGCTCCCAGCTCTTCGATGGGGAGTTCAAGCACTTCCAGGGATGGGGAGTTCAAACACTTCCAGGGATGGGGAGTTCAAAACCTTCAAAGCTGAAATCTTTGCTTCTCCTGCAGTGTGACCGAAGGGATGCTGCTGTCCCGTGCCTCAGTTTCCCCAGGCAATGACATGGATGGTGGCTCTGCTCTACATTCCGGAGGCCAGAAGGGAAAATCCTCTGCAACAAAAGCTGCAAAGCTGAAGCTCCCGGAGTTTGGAGGTGCTGCTTCCCTGTCACTCCTTATCCCGGCCAGGGGATTTGCTCGGGACGCCTGCACAAGGGAGAAATCCCCTCTCCCCCTTGGCTGCTCTGTGGGAGAGCTGTGGAAGGTGATGGATGGCTCAGGAGGGCAGGCAGCGGTGCCCTCTCTGTTTGTGTGCAGAGTGTCTAATATACTGATATATGCTGCATTCATCCCTTTTAAATATAAATCAATACGCTGCTGGATTTCAAGCGGGGCCGCTCAATGTGCAGGATAAATGTCTCCATTCCCCGGGTGCCCCTGCCTGGCCTGGAGGGCTGCAGGGCCCCCGGGGACAGCAGACGTGCCCAGGCTGTGCCACAGAGCTGTGCCAGGGTTTTCCCTCTGAGAGGGAGCCCAGGGAAGCTGTGCCAGGGTTTTCCCCCCAATCCCGAGGCTGCCGAGGTCCTGGGCAGCAGCAGCAGCACGGAACCAGCCCCGTGCCCACCCTGCAGGGAGGCACCTGCACCTTTGGGAGCCCAGCTGGCCCAGACATGGGAGCAGAGAGCTCATCCCAGTCCCTGCTGGGCAGACTGGGGGGTTTGCAGCAGCTCAGAGCAGGAGCAGTGTGTGCTCACAGCCCGGAGAGCCAGCGGGGTCCTGGGCTGAGCCCACAGCCAGGGCAGAGGGAAAGGGGGGATTCTGCCCTGCTCAGGTGAGACCCCACCTGCAGAGCTCGGAATTCCAACCTCAGCAGCACCTGGAGCTGCTCGAGAGAGCCCAGAGGAGCCCACGGAGGGTTGGAGCAGGGCTGGAGCCCCTCTGGAGCCAGGCTGGGAGAGCTGGGGGTGCTGCCCTGGGGAGGAGAAGGCTCCAGGGAGAGCTGAGAGCCCTTGCAGGGCCTGAAGGGGCTCCAGGAGAGCTGCAGAGGGACTGGGGACAAGGATGGAGGGCCAGGAGCCAGGGAATGGCTCCCAGTGCCAGAGGGCAGGGCTGGATGGGATCTTGGGAATTGGGAATTGTTCCCTGGCAGGGTGGGGAGGGGCTGGGCTGGAATTGCCAGAGCAGCAGGGGCTGCCCCTGGATCCCTGGCAGTGGCCAAGGCCAGGCTGGACATTGGGGCTGGGAGCACCTGGCACAGTGGGAGGTGTCCCTGGCACAGTGGGAGGTGTCCCTGGCACAGTGGGAGGTGTCCCTGGCACAGTGGGAGGAGCTGGGATTGAAGATCCCTTCCCACCCAAACCACTCTGGGATTCAGATTCCTGAATCAAGGCTAAAAACCAGGACCAAACCCATTGCAGCAAAGGGATGAAGGAAAGGAAATAATGATTTCCTGGAAAGTTCCAGGTCCCCCAGGGCTCTTTCCCACAGGGGGTTTGTAGCCTGGCAAGGCCTCGATAGAGAGGTTTGGGCTCTCACAGGGTGCCCAGAGCAGCTGGGGCTGCCCCTGGAGCCCTGGCAGTGCCCAAGGCCAGGCTGGACATTGGGGCTGGGAGCACCTGGCACAGTGGGAGGTGTCCCTGGCACAGTGGGAGGTGTCCCTGCCATGGCAGGGGTGGCTCTGGGTGGGATTCAAATTCCTTTCCAAACAAACCATTCTGGGATCGGGCGGTTCCTGTTTAAGCCCAGCCCTGCTCCACAGAGGTGTGTTCCCACTCCAGGCACTGCCCTGGGGCTCTGAGTGAGTTCACTGCCGGTCTGCAGGTAAATTTGGGGCCTTTGTAACACTATAAAAAAACCGTCTTTTTCCCTATAACACATTAAAATATAAAAAAATAAAAATATTCAAATGATAAATATCAAACAAAAACCTCCATACTAAAATAAACAAATATTAGAATAACTATAATCCTATAAAAAAAGTTAAAACCCTATTCCCCCCCCAAAAAAAACTCTATCCCTAAAAATAAAAATAATTAAAAAAAAATAAAAACTTTTTCCTTTTAAACAACTCATCTTTAAAACAACACCCCATAAATTAACATAACCCATAAACACAACTATAAAAAAACTTACTAAAAAAGTCACAATTACACATTTCCCCAAACAACTACTATTTATAAAAAAAATTATTAATGACAAAACCCCTTTTTTTCTTATAAAAAAATATCCATAATTTGCTCCAGGGATGGAGTCAAATGATGCCCCTGGTCACATCCACTCCTCTCTGCTCCTTATCCTGAGGGAGCTGGGCAATGGCGCTGCTGCTATGAGAGGTTAAAAATAAAATAAAATATAAAATAAAATAAAATTAAATTAAATTAAATTAAATTAAATTAAATTAAATTAAATTAAATTAAATTAAATTTTAAAAAAATAAACAAAAATTTTACAAATTGCAAAATGGTTGCAGATCCAAAGACTGCTGATTATACAACAGTTTCAGATCTAAGCTATTATTTATGATCAAAAAATGTCAATTTGTGTGGACTCCAACATTTCACCTACTAAAACGCTCACCCATTAATTCATGTTGCATTTAAATGTTCATTTTAGGCCAGATTTCTCTGCTTAATGCACTCGACTCTCTTTCAAGTCCTTTGCAAGCCAGAGTTGAAGTTGAAAAGGAGAAGCAATCCCTTTTCTGGAATCTTCTGCTCAGGGAAAAAAAACAAACCAAAAAAAAGTTAATTATCCCTCAATATTTGATTAATAATCAATAATATTTTTAATGACGTGTCATTACGTAAACGCCCTCATTTTCTGGAGTGCATGTGGTATTTGTGAGAGTCAGAGTCTTCTGGAATCTTCTGCTCAGAGAAAAAGCAAACAAAAAAAAGTTAATTATCCCTCAATATTTGATTCAAAATCAATTTTTTGTGATTATTTTTTGTAACGAGGTGTCATTACGTAAACGCCCTCACTTTCTGGAGTGCGTGTGGTATTTGTGAGAGCCATTTGCATGAATAATTCCCATTCAAGTGACAATTCCCAAACTGTTCCCTGCAATCCTTGGCTGTTTATTCCCAGGGATGTGTGGCTGGCCACTGCACATGTGGGGTTTAATTGCTAATTAATTGGGTGAGAGGAGTTTTACCAAGCAGACAGAGTCGGGGTGGGGTTTCTGTTTGGGTGAGCAAATGGTTTGGGTAATGAAATGGTTTTGGTTCTCGTTTTCAGCTCTCTGCACTTCCAGGGCAAAAAGGCAGCAGCACAGAGTGAAAAACGGGGTGGGAATATGGAGAAATATGGAGAAATTTGGGGAAATTCTGATGAATATAAATAAATACAGAGAAATATGGAGAAATTTGGAGGAATTTGGAGAAATTTTGATGAATATAAATAAATATGGAGAAATATTGAGGAATTTGGAGAAATTTTGATGAATGTCAATAAATACAGAGAAATATGGAGAAATACAGATAAATTTGGATACATTTTGAGGAATATAAATAAATATGGAGAAATATGGAAGAATATGGAGAAATACGGAGAAATTTTGATGAATATAAATAAATATAAATATATATAAATAAATATGGAGAAATATGGAGAAATACAGATAAATTTGGAGAAATTTTGATGAATATAAATAAATATGGAGAAATATGGAGAAATACAGATAAATTTGGATACATTTTGATGAATATAAATAAATATGGAGAAATATGGAGAAATACAGATAAATTTGGATACATTTTGAGGAATATAAATAAATATGGAGAAATGTGGAGAAATTTGGAGAAATACAGGTAAATTTGGAGAAATTTTGATGAATATAAATAAATATAGAGAAATATGGAGAAATACAGATAAATTTGGAGAAATTTTGAAGAATATCAATAAATATGGAGAAATATGGAGAAATACGGATAAATTTGGATAAAAAGAGATAAATATGGCTAAATATGGATAAAGACAGATAAGTATGGATAAATATGGGTAAATATGGGTAAATATGGATAAATATGGATAAATATGGATAAATATGTAGAAATAGAGATAAATTTGGAGAATACGGCTAAATATGGATAAATATGGATAAGTTTGAGTAAAAACTCAGATTTGGGAGATTTCAGGATCAGGAAACATTTCCCTGAACCTCGGGGTGTCCTTTGAGAGGTACAGTGAGAAAACTGCTGAGTCCTCCCTGCAGCAGGGGCTCCACAACCAGGGCCAGGTTTCCCTGCTTGTTCTGAAGCAAAAGGGAAAAAAACACCATTTGGGGGACTGGATCTTTTCAGGACTGCGTGACCTGAAGTAAAATAAAATGAAATCCAGCCCGTGCTGGATTTCTGAGGGCTCAGATCCCTCAGCACCGCGTTGGCAGCTGCAGCTGTGCCCGGGAGTATCCCAATAAGGAAAATCCAATCTTGTGCCACAGGGCATGGGGCACAATCCTGGGGTCAAGGAGCCCAAAAAAGCCAACACCTTCCCCTGCCCCAGCTGAGGCTGGGCTGCATTTCAGCTCCTTTTTCACTCAGGGTGGGATTTCCAGCTGCTCTCACTCAGGGCAGAAGCCAAGGACCCTGTGCTGGCTGCTCTGACAGCAGGTCAGGGAGCTCTGGATCAGCTCCCTGAGCCTCCACCAGCAGCTGGGCATGGCTCAGGAGCAGGGCTGGCATGAGAGCATGTCCTCAGGACCACGGCACATCCCCAGGGTGATGACACATTCCCAGGGTGAGGACACATCCCCAGGGTGAGGGCACATCCCTGTGACAGTGACACATCTCCAGGATTGTGGTACGTCCCCAGGAGCAGAGCACATTCCCCAGGGTGAGGGCACATCTCTGGGACAGTGACACATGCCCAAGATGATGGCATGTCCCCAAGACAATGGCACATCCCCAGGACCATGGCACATCCCTGGGACAGTGGCACTTCCCCAAGATGATGGCACATGCACGGGACAAGGGCACATCCCTGGGGCACGTCCCCAGGATGATGGCATGTCCTCAGGATTAAGGCACATCCCCAGGACCATCGCATGTCCCTGGGACAGTGACACAAACCCAGGATGATGGCATGTCCCCAGGGTCAGGGCACACCCCCAGGACCGTGGCACATCCCTGTCACAGTGGCACGTCCCCAGGACCATGGCACATCCCTGTGACTGTGGCATGTCCCCAGGATGATGGCACTTCCCCAGTATGATGGCACATGCCCAGGGCAAGGGCAAAGCCAAATCCCTGGAACAGTGGCACAAGCCCAGGATGATGGCATGTCCCCAAGACAATGGCACTTCCCCAGCACCATGGCACATCCTTGGGACACTGGCCCAGCTCCAGGATGATGGCCCAGCCCCAGGACAGTGGCACATCCCCAGGAGCAGGGCTGGGATGAGGGCACACTCCCCAGGACAGTGGCACATCCCCAGGATGATGCCACATCCCCAGGATCAGGGCACATCCCCAGGCTTAAGGCACATCCCCAGGGTGAGGGCACATCCCAAGGACAGTGGCACATCTCCAAGGTGATGGCACTTCCCCAGAATGATGGCACATGCCCGGGGGCCAGGGGCAAAGCCAAATCCCTGGGACAGTGACACAAACCCAGGATGATGGCCCAGCCCCAGGGTGAGGGCACATCCCCAGGACAATGACACATCCCCAGGATCAGGGCACATCCCCAGGATCAGGGCACACTCCCCAGGACAGTGGCCCATCCCCAGGACAGTGGCACATCCCCAGGACAATGACACATCCCCAGGATCAGGGCACATCCCCGGGACAGTGGCCCATCCCCAGGACAGTGGCACATCCCTGGGACAGTGGCACATCCCCAGGACAAAGACACATCCCCAGGACAGTGGCCCATCCCCAGGACAGTGGCCCAGCCCCAGGACAGTGGCCCATCCCCAGGACAGTGGCCCAGCCCCAGGACAGTGACACATCCCCAGGACAGTGGCCCATCCCTAGGACAGTGGCCCAGCCCCAGGGAGATGGCCCAGCCCCAGGACAGTGACACATCCCCAGGACAGTGGCCCATCCCTAGGACAGTGGCCCAGCCCCAGGACAGTGGCCCATCCCCAGGGCGATGGCCCATCCCCAGGACAGTGGCCCATCCCTAGGACAGTGGCCCAGCCCCAGGACAGTGGCCCATCCCCAGGGCGATGGCCCAGCCCCAGGACAGTGGCCCAGCCCCAGGGCGATGGCCCAGCCCCAGGGCGATGGCCCCGCGTGCCCGGTGAGGATGTGCAGAGCAGCGCCTGGAGGTGGGAGGGAATCCCGGCATTCCTGCGGGGAGCGGGAAGGAGCCGTGGGTGATAGATAAAACCCTGGCAGCGTTCAGTAAGTCTCCGAGGCTGCTGCCTAAGTGAGATGTTGACAGAAACAAAAGAAACCCCGTTAGGAAATCTCTCCCCCTCCTGGAAGAGGGCGAGGGTTTTCTTGGAGGGGGGAGAGGGAGGTTTGCATACATTTCAGGGCTCAGCCAAAATACAAAGTGCTTTTTGTGAACGCGAGAGAAAAGGACGTGAAGCAGGCAGAAGAGGAGGAGGAAGAGAAGGGGAAGGATGCCTCAATACAAAAAAGCTTAGCCTGATAAAATATTTAGGACGGGCTCACACATCAGAATATTAATGCTCTGCATTCCTTGTGCTTGCACTCTGTTGATCTTCATTCTCCAGTGACCTTGTTTACAGTATCTGAATTTGCAGTCTGCATTTTAATAAGGCCCTGAGAGAAGGTCTGAGACACAGCGCCTCGCTGAACCAACTTCAAAACCCTGCTCCGACTGGTTGGAATCCTGGAGGATGGGCTGTGCCTCCGGGGTACCAGCTGCCCTCCGAGGACCGACCCTCGGGAGAGCTCACCCCGGGGCAGGCAAACTGGGGCAGCGGAGAGCCCCCTCCATGCCACTCACCAATCCCCCTCCCCACCTCCTCCAAGGCTCGCTGGAAGCCCCACAGGGTGCAGCCAGCCCGCACAACGCCCGGGCCCCTTCTCGTGCTCCTGCCATCCCCAGGTGCCCCCCGGGCCATCGAGCGGCCGGGCCCCAGGGGCTGTGCCAGCCGCAGTTAAGCAGCTGCGAGTGCCGGGGAGCCACGGTCCCCTCGGCAGGCAGCGCTGCGGGCCGGAGGCAGCCGCCGTCCCCTGCAGCGCCTGCAGAGCGAGGCGTGTTCCCGGCCCTGAATTGCCTAATGGGCTGTGAAGGGTCTCAGCAGGCAGAGCCCAGGCTCGGGGGGATGCGGGGGAGATGGAGCGGGCAGCGTGTTTGTCACATCTGCTCCCCGCTCCTGCCGAGATGCGCTCCGAGCTGGGGAGGGCAGCGGGAGCCCGGAGCATCCCCGGGGAAGCGGCAGTGCCCGGCTCTGCCCTCCCGGGGCTGGCAGCGTCCGGCCGGGCTGGGCCGAGCTCTGGGCACGGGGTTGCGGTTTCACGGGGTCATTCTGCTCCGGTCCCTGTCCTGCTGGGGTCCCTGTCCTGCTGGTGTCCCTGTCCTGCTGGTGTCCCTGTCCTGCTGGGGTCCCTGTCCTGCTGGGGTCTCCGTGGTGCTGGGGTCCCCGTCCTGCTGCTGTCCCCGTCCTGCTCCGGTCCCCGTCCTGTTCCGGTCCCCATCCTGCTGCTGTCCCCATCCCCCTGCTGTCCCCATCCCGCTGGGGTTCCCATCCCGCTCCCGTCCCCGTCCTTCTCTAGTCCCCATCCTGCTGCAGTCCCCGTCCTGCTCCCGTCCCCGTCCCGCTCCAATCCCCGTCCCTCTCCGGTCCCCGTCCCTGTCCTGCTGCTGTCCCCGTCCCGCTCCCGTCCCCGTCCCCCCAGCAGAGGGTGGTGGCAGCCCGCGGACACGCCAGGGCTGGCTGGCGCTGGAGACGAGCAAGGACATCCCGGGCTGCGGACGGGGCTGGCGGTGTCCGGTGTCCTGCACAGCGGCTGGCAGCTCCCGAGGAGCCTCGCTGTCCCCAGGGACAGCCCTGCCCCGTTTGTCCCTGGAGAACACGCGCCGAGGTTGGTGTGGAGCCCGGGCACGGCACAGTGTGCCCACAGGAAAACAGCAACAGGGCCTCGGGGGATTTTGGAACAACCTCCTTGAAAGCAGATCCTGGAAATGAGCTTGGTGCCAGTCACACCCCTCAAATACCAAAAGCATTCACAAGGTGGGGGAGACCCTTTCTTTATTCCCCCCACTCCTGCTGGGTTTTGGGGAACCTTTCCCTAATCCCACCCCATTCCTGCTGGGTTCGGGGCACCTTTCCCTAATCCCACCCCACTCCTGCTGGGTTTGGGGCACCTTTCCCTAATCCCACCCCACTCCTGCTGGGTTTTGCTTTCAGAAGAACCAGAGATGTCCCGTGATTTGGAAAGGCAGCCGCACTCCCCCCTCACCGGCCACCCCGCCTCTCCTCTCGCTGCCCCCAGGCAGTTCTGTGTCGTGCCGTGTCCCGGTGGTGCCACAGCCAGGGCACCGAGAGAGCAGCGTCCTCCAAAGACATCCAAGGTGTGTCACAGCACGGGCACCGTGCCAGGAGCAGAGGCAGGAGGGAGTTTGTGCCCACACAGCACTTGGCACGTTTTCACTCCAATGTAAATCACAGAATATCCTGAGCTGGAAGGGACCCACAAGGATCATCAAAGGACACCTCCTAAAGGAGCTCAGCTCAGCGAGTCCTCATGGAGACTCGGGAAGGGAAGGGAGGAGGAAGCTTTTTTCTGTTTCACAAATGGGAAAATAGAATCTGTAGGCTCTGGCAAAGCAAAGGTGGGAATGTGGAGCAGATTCCTTCCAGCTTTACCTTTCTCACCTCAGCACCCACAGGGCCATGCAGCCAGCTGGGTGTTTCTGCTCCGGCACAGCCTCCTGGAGACCTCCCCTGTTTCAATCCTGCTTTTGCCTGGAAAAAGTTCAAGTCTCTTCCCCCTTGACTGCTCACAGAAAAACATCTTAGGCAAAGCAGCACCTTCCTGAGGAGTCCCACAGCTCTGGGGGATGGTGATCACTGCCTGCTGCTTCTCCCCTGTGGAAAGGGAGGAGTTTGAGAGGCTCCAAGGGCTGCACCAGAGCGTGGAGATCTCCAGCAAAGCAGGGACAACGTGCAGCTCCAGCTCAGCACTGGTTCAGACAGAGGTCTGAACAGAGGTTCAGACCTGACAGAGGTTCAGAGATGATTTTCAAGAGCAGCAGGGGACGTTCCTCCTCCCTGACCTTTCCTCCTGCTCAGAAGAGCTGCAGGCACAGAGGTGTTTCTGTCCCTGTCTCTGCTCAGCATGTCCTGCCTGCCTGGGCTTTGTGACCAGCTCAGGTGCAGCCTGGGCAAGTTTGGCCCTGCAGCTCTTTCCTGCTTGGGCAGCTGCTTGCTCCATCCTTGTCACTTGCTCTCCTCCTGCCACTTGCTTTTTTTAGGATGCCTGAATTGAACTTGAATTCCAAACCATTACATGAGAGATCCTGTGCACTCTCTTGTGGTTCTGGAGAGAATTTCCCCCAGGACAATCCTTGCTAGCCAGGAGACTTTCCTGGGAGCTGCTGAGAGCTGAGCTGGGTGTTCCCATTGTGATCACTTCTACCGCTGAAGCTTGAGGTCAGCTCCAGACCTCTTTCCCACTGTGAAATAAACCTCAGCACCATTTTTAGAAGTCCCTCCCGGATGGGAACCCACAGCCATTCTGGGACAGGCTGAGAAAACCCACCAGCCCTGAGATGACTGGCAAAGATGACAGAGTGTACAGAGCTCCAGGCTGACTTTTGTTTTCCAGTTCAAAGCTTTTGGCACCGTCCCAGTCTCTATTTCCAACTTGGCTGGGCACCATCAGAAGGGCAGGAGTATGGCTACTCATTAAGTCAATCCCAGTTCTCCCTGGGCTCTGTAGCTTGGCTGACTACACCAACATCCCAGGGAGGTGGGATTCCCTGGGAAAAGCCAGAGGAAGCTCCCAGGAGCACAGAGGGCCCTGGGCTGGACTGGGCACACAGCTCACGGCAGCCCCTGCCCAGATCCTGCTACTCCCTGCTGAAGGTCTGTGCCCTCTGGGGCCTCCACTTTGCCCAGAGGTGTCATCTGGGGGAGCAGCATGAGGCTGCTGAGTGCCTGGGCACCCTCCTGGGGTGTGGAGGGGGAGGCTGATGTGTCCTGCAGCCTGTGCAGGACTGTGAGTGTGGCAGTGTCTGTGAGAGCTGCAGAGTCCCCTGGAGGGTCACTGCCTCCTCTGCGAGGCATTTTTGGGGTGCAGAGGGGCAATCTCCAGAGAAAGAGGCTCATGTCCTTGGGGATGTGAGGCTTTGGAGCCTCAAGAGCTGGGAAATTCCCTGGCCTCTGTTGCCTCAGTTTCCCCACCTATGGAAAGAGGTCATCATCCCCCCTGTCCTGTGAGGCCACCAGTGCATCTTCCTGCACCATCTGAGCTCTTTCCCCGCTGGGCCAGATCATTCCCCGCTGGGATGGGGCAGAGGTTGGACACTGGGAGCAGGCCAGGTACTGCCAGCCCGTCCCAGCAGCACTGGAGCCAGGGCAGGGTGGCACAGGTGCCTGGCTGGCACAGCCCCGGGGCTCCCACAGCTCCTGCAGCAGAGCTGCAGTGCAGGCGACACACAGACTCATCCCCTGGCTGTCCTGGAGGCTCCTGAGCTCCCTGCCCAGCCCTGGAGTGTGAGAGAGGCTGGAGCTCAGGAGGGGAGGGGAGGGATGGCCGGAGCTCAGGAGGGGAGGGGAGGGATGGCTGGAGCTCAGGAGGGGAGGGATGGCCGGAGCTCAGGCGGGGAGGGATGGCTGGAGCTCGGGCAGGGAGGGATGGCTGGAGCTCAGGTGGGGAGGGATGGCTGAAGCTCAGGTGGGGAGGGATGGCCGGAGCTCAGGTGGGGATGGCTGGAGCTCGAGCAGGGATGGTTTGAGCTCGGGCAGGAGGGGAGGGACGGCGCTGCAGGGCCAGATGTGCCAGATGTGCATATGGAGCTGTCCAGCACATCTGTGCCCCGGAGCAGCGGCAGAGGGCCCTGATCCTCTGCTGTGAGGGTCTCCCCTCTCCCCCAGCTCCTGGGAATGCCAGTATCCCTCAGCAGAGCCCTCAGCTGGCAGCCGGGAGCCGGGAGGGCGCTGCTCCCCTCAGCTCAGCACCAAACTGGAGGCGTTTGTCCAAACTGGGGCTCTGGGGACACGGGCCACCCTCCAGAGCAGGTCACCCCTGCCAGGGGACTGGGAAGGAGATGGGGGGTAAAGCTGGAGCCCCAGCTCTGCCAGGATTGCTCCAAGGCAGCCCAGAGGAGTTTGGGGGTTTTTCCCCTGCCTCTGTGTGCACCCCGATACACTCCGTGCATGCAATGGTGCTGAGCCCCAGGGCAAGAAGTGCAGGGAGACAAGAACATTTCCATGGGGAGCCTGGAGAAATCACCAGGAACAACCTCTTGGGTGCTCCTGTGGGTGCATCCCCGAGGCACGAGGGCCAGCCAGTGGCACTGGGTCCCATGGGGGGACATTCAGTGGCACTGGGTCCCATGGGGGGCCATCTGGTGGCACTGGGACCCACCAGGAGGGGCATTCAGTGGCACTGGGTTCTATGGGGGGCCATCTGGTGGCACTGGGACCCATGGGGAGGGCATTTGGTGGCACTGAGACACACTGGAAGGCCATTTGGTGGCACTGGGTCCCATGGGGGGCCATTCAATGGCACTGGGTCCCATGGGGGGCCATTCAATGGCACTGGGACCCATGGGGGGCATTCAGTGACACTGGATCCCACCAGAAGGACCATTTGGTGGCACTGTGTCCCACGGGAGGGCCATTCAGTGGCACTGGGTCCCATGGGGGGGACATTTGGTGGCAGTGGGTCCCACTGGAGAGCCATTTGGTGGCACTGTGTCCCACAGGGGGGTCTGCCCGTGCCAGGCTCCCCCGGCCAGCCCCCAGCCCCCTCCCCACCCCACTCCCCAGTGCTGGCAGAGCCCTGGCTGAGGGCTGGCCGTGATTTATCTCGGAACATTTCTTGCCTGTTGAAAGGCTGACCTCAGATATGGAGAGACGACGTGGGGAAGATGTACGAGTGTCTCTCGGCAAAAGTGCATCAGAGAAATTGAGCGTGAGCTGCCATCAATCTGCAGCGAGGGACGGGAGGGACCCGCCAAGGTCACCCGGGAGCTGAGTCAGCCCCGCCGCTCCTCCATCCATCACAGCCACGGGAGCAGGGGCAGCAGGGGCTGGGGGCAATCCCCGCTCATCCCTCACGTGCCCCCTGCATTCCGAGCTGGAGCAGCACAAATGTCACGGGGGGCACGGGCATGGTGACCTTTGGTGGCCTGAAGGCTCTGTGGGACAGCCATGGCACTGGCTGAGGATCCTGCTCAGGGTTGGGACAAGGACAGGATGGATGGAAGGCAGGGCAGGGGTGACAGGAGGGGTTTTGCCTCTCCGGCTCCAGCTCAGGCAGCAGCAGCGTTTGGATAACCTGAGGAGGGTCCCCTAAATGTGGAAAGGAGCTGAGCTCTTCTCAGCAGTTCTTAGAGCAGCAAGAGTGAATCAGGGAATTCCAGAATCCCTGAGGGTGGAAAAACCTCCAAGACCATCGAGTCCAACCTTTGAATCCTCCTGTGCCCATTGAACCATGGCACAAAGGGCCACGTTGACCCCTTGTTTGGACACACCCGGGGAGGGTGACTCCACCACTGCCCTGAGCAGCCCATTCCAATGGTTAACTCTGCTCTCAGGGAAGAAATTTCCCATAATATCCACCCTGCGCCTGCCCTGGCCCAGCCTGAGGCCGTTCCCTCTCCTCCTGTCCCTATTCCCTGGAGCACAGCCCAACCCCCCGGCTGTCCCCTCCTGGCAGGAGCTGTGCAGAGCCACAAGGTCCCCCCTGAGCCTCCTTTGCTCCAGGCTGAGCCCCTTCCCAGCTCCCTCAGGAATTCTCCAGCCTCTTCCCAGCTCCCTCAGCCTCTCCTGGGGCTCCAAACGCTTCCCCAGCTCCGTTCCCTGCCCTGGACACCCTCCAGCCCCTCAGTCTCTCCCCATCCTCTCTCCCAGCTCCCAGCAGAGATCTCAGCACCCAGGGGAGGAGAACCCCAGTCCCTGCCCTGGCCTGGATCCAAGCTGGGCACCTTCAGCCCCCAGCAAACCTCCAGAGGGGTTTTCCTGCAGGTGACAAGAGACAATTAACACCATATCCCATGACAAGACTTCCGGAGTTCTGGAGGGATCTGTGCGTGAGTCTCAGATTTTGATGAGAGTCTTTGGAAAAGTTCTGAGCAATCCACCTGCAAAATGCCTTTTGTGGCTTCTGCCAGGTGCCTGTGCAGTGCCAGGCACGGGGATGCTGCTGTGGATCTGGCCCCAGATTACCTTAATAACTCTGCAGATTGGAAGCTGAGAGAGTAATTGATTCTCCACTTCATTAGTTAAACTGAAAAAGGAATTAAGAACTACCGAGGGTACGGCAGAGGGGTTGGCCAGAGGCTTGTTGGGCTCTGAACAGGTAAGCTTATTTACTTTTTGTTTTTATCAGATGGGAATGATTTTGAAAAGGAAACATTAGGATTTTAAGTGGGGAATCAAGATCTCATTACATTTCAGAATTTCCTGTTGCGAAATTGATTCAGCTTTTTTGTTACTTTGCAGAATTTTGAAGACAAATTCAGTCAGAGGAAAATATATATATTTTTAATTATTTTATTTTTCTGGTGAATAAACTGTCCAGACTAAAGAAGCCTCACAACTGCCCACAGCTGGTGCTGGTAGAGCCAAGAGGCTCCTAAATCACTGAGGACCTTTGAAAATCCTTACCTTTGGTTTTGTTCCATGCTCGAGAGCACTGGTGAGGAACACCAGGATCAGGTCAGGGGGACACCCACACCCACCCCCGAGCTGGAGGAGGGTCTGGCACCAGGGGTTGAGGTTAAACAAGGGGAAAGTGCCCAGAAACACACCGAGGAGGAGGACACTGCATTATCCAGGGATCTTCTTGGATGGGACTGAGGAACCTGAGGGGTTCCTGGGGGAGGAAGGGGCTCTCACTCTGTGGATCTTCATCCCATGGAGAACATGGAGAGAGAACCCCAGAGGGGACACTCCAGGCAGGTGAGCCCAGGGAGGGGCAGGTTCACAGACACACAAATTGTTCCCAGGTGTGGACAACCCTCCCTGGTTCCCGCTCCCATCCCCGCACCTTTTCTTCCTGTAAAACCATGAGGAGCAGCTGAGGGCTCTTGGTGTGTGCAGCTGGAGCAGGGCACGCTGAGGGCAGAGCTCAGGGATCTGCAGCTCCTCCCAAGGGGCAGCTCCCATCTCTGCTCTGGGACAGGGACAGCAGCCAGGGCACGGCTGGGGCTGGGCCAGGGCAGCTCAGGCTGGAGATCAGGGCAAGGCTCTTCCCCCAGAGGGTGCTGGCACTGCCCAGGCTGCCCAGGGAATGGGCACGGCCCCGAGGCTTCCAGAGCTCCAGGAATGCCCAGGCTGGGGTTGGTGGGGCTCTGGGCAGGGTTTGGGATTGATCATCCCTGTGGGTCCCTTCCAGCTCAGCCCATTCCATGATTCTGTGAGAGTGAGGGATGGGGGAGATGAAGGGTGGGGAGAAACTTGGGCAGCGCTGCAGGGATGGCCAGGGTGGGGCTGGTGGGGGGTCTGGGCAGGGCCAGGAGCTGGGCTGGGTGATCCTTGGGGTCTCTTCCAGCCCAGGGTGTTCTGTGTAATTAACTGTGTAATTAATTAGTCCCTTGTGCTGCTGCACATCCTCCATGGTGGGGGCTCCTGTTCCTCAGTGTGGATGTCTCTGTCAGGTGTCAAAGCCCAGATGAAGCCAAATCTCCTCTCCACAGACACTGCAGGGACACCAGAACCTCCAAACACCACCATGGCCCTGAAGGAGGCAGCCAGATGTGCTCTGGTGGCCTCAGCTGACTAACACAGAACAGAAGACCCACCTGAGCTTCCAGTGCACCTTTGCCAGGCAGGGAATTGCCCAGGTACCAGCCCTGGTCTGGCTGCCCTGATGCCATGGCCATGGCAGGTTGTGCTGGGGAGGTCCCAACTCCTCCTGTCCTGGGGGATCCCAGCTCCTTCTGTGCCAGAGGGATCTTGGTTGTCCTGCCCCTGGAGGATCCCAGCTCCTGTTCCTGGAGGATCTGAGCTTCTTCTGCACCTGGAGATCCCATATCCTGCACCTTGAGGATCCCAGCTCCTCTCCTGCACCTGGAAGATCCCATCTCCTGCACCTTGAGGATCCCATCTCCTCTCCTGCCCCTGGAGGATCCCATCTCCTGCACCTGGAGATCCCATCTCCTGCACCTGGAGGATCTGAGCTTCTCCTGCACCTGGAAGATCCCATCTCCTGCACCTTGAGGATCCCATCTCCTCTCCTGCACCTGGAGGATCCCATCTCCTGCACCTTGAGGATCCTATCTCCTGCACCTGGAGATCCCATCTCTTGCACCTTGAGGATCCTGTCTCCTCTCCTGCACCTGGAGGATCCCATCTCCTGCACCTGGAGATCCCATCTCCTGCACCTGGAGGATCCCATCTCCTGCTGCTCCTCTCTCCCCGGAGCTCTGCTGGCTCTGGGGCTGAGGCAGATTGAGCTGTTTGTTTTGCCTTGTCTGTCTCTTTATGCATCCCCAAGTCCCCAGTGACTCCCAAGCAGCTTCCAGCACAGAAGGCATCCCTTATATCTGTTAAATAAAATATCAGCAGGTGACAACACAGCCTTCCTTGGTGCTGCTGTAATTCAGAGTTAAGGAGGGATCAGAGCCTGGCACCAGGTTTGGATTTAGAACCTGCTCTGGGCTCTGTTTGATGCAGACCCCAGAGGGCAGAGACAGCCTGTCCATGCCCAGGCTTCCTCCTGCCCTGCTGCAGCCTGATCCACTCTCACCTGCAGGGGGACAGCAGCTCTCAGGTACCTCCAGCCTGGCACAGGTGGGGTGGGTGGGCACTGCCACCTCCCCAGCCATGCTGCCACCCCTACAGCTGAGCCTGGAAAAGCAGGAATGAAGAAGTGTTGGAGGTTTTTACCACCACCAAAGTTTTTGCCACCACCACCACCATAGTTTTTACT
The DNA here is from genome assembly GCF_027477595.1 of Haemorhous mexicanus. Taxonomy (NCBI): domain Eukaryota; kingdom Metazoa; phylum Chordata; class Aves; order Passeriformes; family Fringillidae; genus Haemorhous; species Haemorhous mexicanus. The sequence continues at coordinate 1,754,262 of NC_082367.1, forward strand.
ATGACCAAAGGCTCATTTGTCCCTCTTTAGCCACCCCAGTTCTGGCAGAATCCATCACACCCTTCTTATTGATGCCATAGGATTTTAGCTTTTATAGTTTTCATATATTATGAAAAATATATATTTTTCATATATTATCATGTATTTTAATATATTTTCCATATGTTATTATTTTCATATCTATAACCGTGCAATTCTTTAGTGTGTAACTCCAAACTCCATGTACAGTGGGAGCTGCTGCTTTCCCATTTTGGGCAGACACAACAATTCCTCTCCAGGCCTGGCAACCAAGGACACCTCACTGCCTCAGGCCCTGAGAGATGGAAACAAAAGTGAGTTGGGAGAGCAAACCTGGGGTCAGTGACTTCATTAGCTGAAGCTGGAATTGGAAGATGAACCCCCAATATGCAAATGGCCCAAACTCATAAAAGTGTGAAAACCTGTGACCCATTGTCCATTTTGGGTGTAGTTCCTGGGGAGCTTCATCTCCCTGAAATGACCCTGAAGGCCCTTCAATAAGTACAGCTGCTTTTTATTGCCTTAATTTTGTCTGGCCTCTGTTTTTAGGTAGCCCCAAAAAGGCATCACTGCTCATCTGAAACCACTGCAGCACAACCTGGGCCTTCCTCTTGGATGTTTTAATTTTAAGATGGTGCTCACAGAACCATGCAGAACCTGAACCACTGACTAAGAAAGTTCCCTGTGCTGGCACAGGAGGGGGAAGGAGCAGCAGCCCCTCTCACAGCTGCAGACCTGTTTGCAGGGTCTCATCCACAGCAGCAGCACTGTCAATCACAGCCCATGTTCTGGGGAGAGGAGACAGATTTCCTGCTATCAAAGTGACAGGTACAAAACCCATCCCTGACCTTTGCTCCCCCGAGCTCTGACTAATGCTCAGCAAGATCCCCCCAGCCAATGGTGGTCTCCAGGTGAGGATTCAGTATTGAAATCTTACATTTTATAGCTGAAATTAAAAAAAAAAAAACAAACCTGTTCATTCTGTGTGCGGAGAGTGTTCACACCATCCTTGCTTTCAGCTGACACTGCTCATCACGATTAAATATGAAATTTTAAATATCACGTTACCACGACCATGAACTTCATTTTTATTGTGGAGCATTCACATCTCTCCTTTTGTTCCTTCTGCAGCACACGAGCTGCTGGAGTCCTGCCTGGTGGTGAGTGAACTGCCCTGAAATCCCCTTTAGAAACAACCAGAGACATCCCTTTTTTTCACATTTATCATTACACAGTGGGTTTGTGAAGTATCAATTAGCTGTGTTGATTTTTCCATTCCTTAAACCACCCTGCAACCACAGCAGCGAGGGGCTTAACCCAGCCCTCACCTTCCCGCATCCTCTGTGGTGTGAAATCATCTCCAAACAGGTTCTTTTGCAGAGCAGGAGCTGCCATTTCACCTTGCTGAGCTCAAAGCAAGGAGCTGGACTGGCTCTGACCATTGAAACACTTCTTCATGCTCTGGCCACACTTTCTGTTTTTTCCCCACAGATGAAAACATGGGCTGTGACACCCTCGGTGACATCAGAAATGGTGAAATTCTGGTGAAAAGCAGTGGCAAACTAAGCACACAGTGTCTGAAGGTGTATCCAGAGCTCTCTTTGCCAAGCAGCCCTTCCCAGGATGCAGCAGGAACAGAGAGCATTAATCATCAGCTGTTTCTCCCCGAAACTCTTCTCTGCGGGTCATGGGAAACGTCCCCCTGCGCCACGCTCAGTTAATTAATTTGTGTCTCTGTGCACGGCAGTAATTGAGTCTCTGGTTCCTTTCCCCACGGTGTTCAGAGTCTCTTCTCTCCATCAGGCTGAGTGGCTCTGCCATGGGCTGGGGGAATCTGGGGAAAGCTCTGGAAGTGTCCAAGGCCAGGCTGGATGGGGCTCAGAGCTCCCTGGGGCAGTGGAAGGTGGAATGGGATGAGCTTTACAGTCCTTCCATCCCAGACCATTCCATGATGCTGTGATGTTTCCATGTCTCCCATCCCATCCCATCCCATCCCATCCCATCCCATCCCATCCCATCCCATCCCATCCCATCCCATCCCATCCCATCCCATCCCATCCCATCCCATCATCCCATCCCATCCCATCCCATCCCATCCCATCCCATCCCATCCCATCCCATCCCATCCCATCCCATCCCATCCCATCCCATCCCATCCCAGCAGACCTGGAGCTCCAGGTGGGTGCTGGGCATGGCCTCCCAGGCTGGGCACCTCAGAACCTCTGGCAGTGCTGCCTGCTCTGCCCTCCTTGATGGAGTCAAACCCACTTCCCAAGAGCTCCTTCTGGATCAGGAGGGATCCGTGCCAGTGCTGTGTCCTGGCCCCCTGTCCCAGCCTGGAATCCCTCCAAGGATTCCACCACGCCCAAAATCACAGAATTCAGGCCAGGTTAGGCACATTCCCCTCCCTGTATTCCCTCCTGCTGTTTTGTGGCACACACCTCCCAGGGGCCCATCCCCACGGGAAGAGCTGCCCTGCACAGGAGCTGCTGCAGCCCTTCACAGCCTGCTCTGAGCAAACAGCCAGGGCTTCACCCCGCTCTTGCCACAAACAGGGCCAGTCCTGAGAGCCTCCCCGTGGGCTGGGGGCCAGCACAGCCCTGCCTGACCCTGCCAAGGAACACCAGGGGCTGCTGCCTACACTGTCAGTCTTAGGCTCAAAGATTTACCTGGCTGTGTGTTCTGTCCCCACCTGTGAGAGCTGGGCAGCTCTCTGCTGTCCATGGGGCAGTTTTCTTTATCTCTCCCACAGCCAATCCTCCCTCCAGGAGATCTCTTCTGTCCATGGCCACTCAGTGTCCCTGCAGGGCTGATCAAATTCCAGCATCCCATGGGGAGATGCTCCGCCCAGGGGAGGAGCCAAGCATTCCTCCCTGGATCCAATCTGAGCTGGAACAGCACAGCAGCCTTTGCCCACTGCATTCCCAGAGGAGCAGCTTTCTCCTGCCCTGCATTCCCAGAGGGAGAGCAGGCCCATCTCCAGCAGCCCTGGAGCTCCAGAGGAAAACTCCCCCCTTGTGCAGGATCCCTGCTCCAGCAGAACCACAGCTGGCACTGCAGGAGGGCTGAGCCCCCCTGGGATGGGACTGTGCCACCACCCTGAGCCACAGCGTGCCCGGGCTTGCTCTCACTCTGGCAGGGTTTGTTTTGTAGTATTTCATTTGTATTTTAATTTCCCTAGTAAAGAACTATTATTGCAATTCCCATATCTTTGCCTGAGAGCCCCTTCATTTCGAATTTACAATAATTCAGAGGGAGGGGGTTTGCATTTTCCATTTCAAGGGAGTCTCCTGCCTTCCTCAGCAGACACCTGGCTGTTCAAACCAAGACATTCCCCCACTCCTTTCTTGGCACACTTTGCTCCTGGCTCCACAGCTCACGTTCCTGCTCAGGCTGATTTGTGCCCCACAGCACCAGCCTATAAAGCAGCACTGCCCTCATTCCACTGCCCCATGGGTGCAAGGTTGGATCCTTTTCTTCATCCCTTCCTGTGTCCCTCAGGAATTTCCACACAGGAGATGAAAGCAGCAAGGCACTCCAGGGACTTTTTCATGTGCAAATGCCACAAAAGGAAGTGGCTGCTTTGCTCTGCCCTAAACTAAGTTTGCGTTGCAGGAGAAGAGACCCTGAGGTGGGGTTGGGAGGTGCCACAGCAGGGAAAGCTGCAGAGCTGGCCCTTGGAGCTGTCTGAGTGCCAAGGCTGGGTGTTCCCAGAGCAGCCCCCAGCCCCTCCAGGGCAGCCCGAGGCTCTGTGCACCCAGCCCACGGGGCTGTCACCATCCTGCAGCAACACACACCTCACAGGCTGCCAGACACACAGGGCTCAGCACCCTGACCCCTGAGACAGGGAGGATGAGCTCAGCTTAGCTGGAGCTTAAACCAGGCCAGGGATTGCACACCCAGCCCAGCTGGCCCCTGCTCACAGCACCCACCACGCCCCAGCTGCTGGGGAGGCTCCGGGGCTCTGCAGGAGGAAATCTCCTCAACCTGGCCAAAGAACTCCAAAAACACCCCTTCCTTAGCCAAGCATCCATCCCAGCTCCAGGTGGGAAACGTGGTTGCAGCTGCTCTGCCTGTCCCTGTGCCCCCACGGTGACCTGGGACAGGTCAAGGTGGCTCAGCTGGTTGGGCAAAGCTGTGCTTTGCACCTGCACAGATATTTCAAAGGCAGTGCCAGAAAATATGGGTGTGAAAGGAGAGCAAACCTCCTGCTTTGAACCTCCTGGAGTTGTTCATCCTCTGGAAAGGAAAACAGAACATGAAAACACTTCAAAGGGACCCTTCCACCAGGCAGAGAGGAGCTGCAGTGGAGCTGCTGTGGGAGCTCAGGCCTCCCCAGGCGTGAGAGTGGCTGAGAGTGTCCCCACATCGCAGCCGCCGTGGGAATCTCACTCTGTGCTGGAGAAAAAAGCCCAGGGCGGCCCCACACGGTCACCTCTGCACCATGTGGGATGTGCTCAGCTCTGCAGCTCCAGCCCTACCCCCTGAACCGTGTCTGAGTGCAGCTGAACTGCAGGGCGAGGAGAGAATTCATTAAGAGCCATGTCTCTGGAGGAATGGCACTGATATTAAGGGTCTATCAATAATGATTCACTAGGCCATGATAGCAGTGAAATTGCAGTGATAAAGGGTGACAAAATATTGTAAGATATGTGCATTGGGGCTGTGGAGCAAATTATCTGATGTGAGATGCAGCATGTGATGATGTGCAGGGAGCCAGCTGCTGCCCACGGGTGAGGTTGGGGAGAGGCACAGGGAATTCACTGCTCAGGGAAATTTACAGGGAAATTCAACAATTCACAGGGAATTCAACAAGGATTTTATCTGAGGCTACTCCCTGGGGGTGGGGACAAACCCCAGCACTCCTTGGGGAGGAGCCCTCACTCTGGCCAAACTCCCCTGCAGTACATGTAATTAATCACTAATGACTGCTGATGAGGAGCACTGCTCCTCCCCTCCAGACCACTGGGCAGTCATTTCCCACCCAAAGCACTCCTCTGGGAACATCCCTGCGTGCCAGCAGCTGCACTTGGGGTCACTCCTGTCGCTCCCAGAGCAGACTCCAGGACAGCAGAGGCAAACCCCAGGCAGTGACAGCCCTGCCTGTGCCAGAGCCCTCCAAGCCCGGCTGGCTCCTGAGGAGCTGCCCAGCTGTGCCCATGAGGAGCCAGTCCAGCTCTCCACATCCTCCTGGCAAACTCTGTGGAATCCATAAAATCAGAGGGTTTTGGGAAAGCTGCAGAAGGCAGACCTCAGAGACAGCAGAACTGGGATTGGAGCTAAGCAGGAGCCATGAGATTGGTCAGCAGAAAAATTAGGTAAGAAGTAGAAAAGTAAGGACAAATACAAAAACAATGGTCTGTGTATTAACACTTGGCTAAAATAAATCCCTAAGCTGCAGAAAAGTTTATCTAGTGAGATATTAGGAAGTTCTAAGCTTAATAATGGAGCTCTGTGCATTGTGTTTTAAGGCTCACAAGCAGATATTGTATTGGAAATGAGCAAGCATGGCTTTAACTGAAGGTACGTGTGCTTATAGCAGCTGGATGGAACCACTGACAATGTGCTTCTGCTTTGTGTGATTGGTCAAAAAGCTCATAAAGTGAGGTGTAACATGAGTTCTTGGTCTGCTGCTGGGGACGTGAGCTGATGGCATCTTCCCATTGTCACAACCATGGAATGAGACTGATGCTGGAAAATAAAACAGCTCAAGGCCCATTCCTAGCAGTCCCATCCTGTTCGTGATTTGTACAGACACCCCTGGCCAGCTGTGCCCAGGAGGAGCCGGTCCAGCTCTCCACATCCTCCTGGCAAACTCTCCCTCACCTTTTCCAGGCTGGGACACCTCGTTCCAGTTGGGGAAGGTGAAACAGGAAAGCCTTATCAATATGATTGCCTGGCAAAAGATTTTGAGAATATGGAAACTGTAAGTGAGATTGAAATGAAAGCAGCTCTGAGATCCCTCAGTTACTGAACACCTGGAAAACAATGGCATGGCCAGCTGAAGGGAATCCCCTTGGGATCAAACAACACCCTCTGCTTGCAGGCAGCTCCAAGGGGCAGAGCAGACCCTGCTGGCTTGGCAGGAGGACCCAAAGAGGAGTTTTTAGGGTTTAAAATGGAACCCAGTGTGGTAATATAATGATTCTTATGGGCTGTATGTAAATGCTGTAGGATTTGTATCTTGGACTAGATACAAATCCTAGATTGGTCAGTGAGAATTAGAATATTCAGCACAGAAGAAGATTTATGGTATTGTAGCTGGAGCTTCCCGTCTTTTTGGGGCTCCTCTGGGCCCTGCTCTGAGCTCCCAGCAGGGCCCTGCACCCAGGCCCTTTGCAATAACCCACAAGTTCCAAGCCCTGGTTCAGAGATCTCTGGTCTCTGTCCATCCCCACTGTCCTACCCCCGTCACTCCTACAGTTCCCTGCTCAGGACCCGAGCAGCCCTGGGCTGGCTCTGGCAGCAGCAGAATTTGTGGCTCTCTGGCTCTTGTCCCTGAAGCAGCCCCCATGGCAGCAGACCCCATTCCCAGCCCCCTGGTGCCTGCTGTCATTCCCCGCTGCCACCCCTGAGCTCAGGATTGACGGGGCTGAGGGTTGTGAGCAGTAAAAACACAGTGTGGAACCTGCAGCGGGTAAAAGCTGCCCCATAAAGAGCAAAGGTTTCTTCTTTTCCTCCCTGAAACCTGTCAAACATCCAGAAAATTCCAGACCCAAAGCAGCACAGGCATCTAATCCCAAAATGCCAGGAATATCCCGGGGTTAGGATGTTTTGGGTGATGGTTTTAGCAAGACCCAGTGGAAGCTTGACTGGGACTTGCTCACAATTGATGTCATTTCACTGATGTGATTTCACCTCTCCTGGAGTCTTTGCTGTGCCTGTTTGTCCTGGTTTAGAGAAAATCTGGGAAAGAACCTCCAAAGGGGAGGGTTAGGGCTAGGGTTAGGGTTAGATTTAGAGTTAGAGTTAGGGCTAGGGGTTAGATTTAGGGTTAGGGTTAGGGTTGGGGTCAGGGCTAGGGTTAGAGTTAGGGTTGGGGCTAGGGTTAGGGTTAGGGTTGGGGTTAGGGTTAGGGTTGGGGTTAGGGTTAGGGTTGGGGTTAGGGTTAGGGCTAGGGTTAGGGTTTGAGTTAAAGTTAGGGTTAGGGTTAGAGTTAGAGTTAGAGTTAGGCTTATTTTTAGGGTTAGGTTTAATGTTAGGTTTAGGGTTAGAACCCTACTACTCCCTTTCTACCCCTCTAGAAAGCAGACTCAAGCTGCTCCTCCCCCAACCAGTTCAGGAAAACATTTCCTTGGATAAAAGTGGTAAAAAACTTTCTTTAACCACTTCTTTTTCCCCCACTTCACTCTCAGAACCAATCTTAAATGTGCAAAACTGATTTCTTGGCTGAACAGATGAATGGGGATAGGAGCATCATGAACACCCAGGATTGTTCCACAGTTTCCAGGGAACCTGCTGCTGTTCCTTTTGAGAGGAATGTTGGATTTGTCTTTCCAAACCAGCTGTGGATCTTCTGGTAGATGAAACCATCACTGGGAGATAAAAAAAACAATGGGAAGGATTCCACTGGTTAGTGAATGGAAAAAGTTATTTGCTTTTACAAATACACTGTAGGCTTGCTGAGAAATGAACTTAGACATTGAAAGATGAAAGAAACAATGAGGAAAACCCCTAAATTCCATAAGAATTAAAAATTAAAAGAGAGGGTTATACATGAGAGGGGAATCTTTGGCATCAGGTGTTCTGGGAAGTCTGAAGCTCTCAAGTCCCTCTGCCATGGGGAAAGAGAGAAGGGAAATGCAGCTGGGAAATTGGGATAAAAAGGAGGCTGTGTCCTCCAAGAATTGGAGAGACCCCAGGGGAATGCCCCATGGCCTCTGCCTTTATTGGAATAAAGTAAAAGGACTCCTCTGTCTCCTTTTGGGACACAAACCTCTGGTGTTTGTGTGTTCATTTTCCTAACACTGTCAGGCTGGGTGTGTCAGCCTGGGCCTGGCACAGGGAATGGGGGAATGGGAAAGGAGAGTGGGAGATGGGGAAGGAGAGTGCAGTGGACCCACGCTGCTTTCCTGCTTTCTCCTTTCCTAATGCACTCAATAATCGACTGGCAGCAGGAGTGAAAGTGCTCTGGCCAGGCAGTGCATGGAACATCTGATCCCCTGCCAGGACCTGGGGAAGGAAACGGCCCAGAGAGCCAGGGATGGAGCAGGGAGCATCCCTGAGCAATGCAGTGCCCCAAGAGCCAGGGATGGAGCAGGGAGCATCCCTGAGCAATGCAGTGCCCCAAGAGCCAGGGATGGAGCAGGGAGCATCCCTGAGCAATGCAGTGCCCCGAGAGCCAGGGATGGAGCAGGGAGCATCCCTGAGCAATGCAGTGCCCCAAGAGCCAGGGATGGAGCAGGGAGCATCCCTGAGCAATGCAGTGCCCCGAGAGCCAGGGATGGAGCAGGGAGAATCCCTGAGCAATGCAGTGCCCCAAGAGCCAGGGATGGAGCAGGGAGCATCCCTGAGCAATGCAGTGCCCCGAGAGCCAGGGATGGAGCAGGGAGCATCCCTGAGCAATGCAGTGCCCCGAGAGCCAGGGATGGAGCAGGGAGCATCCCTGAGCAATGCAGTGCCCCGAGAGCCAGGGATGGAGCAGGGAGCATCCCTGAGCAATGCAGTGCCACTGCTGAAGGGGCACCTCCCCCTCTGCCTCTCCTGCCCACGGCAAAGATGGGCTTTGCTGAAACCCCTGCCTGGCTGACCCCGCCTCACCTGGCCAGTGCCACCCCACCTGTGCCAAGCCAGCAGTGCCCTGTGGAGCTCTGGGGAGGGTGGCACCAGCCAGGGGGTGCTGCCAGCCTGGACACAGCTCTGAACAGCACTGCCTGCTCAGGGTGTGGAGAAATGGATGATCCTTGGAGACAGGGGCCATGGAAAGCAACCTTTGGACTGAGGGGCCGTGCCCCTGTCCCCTGATCCCCCTTACGTAAAGCATCTGCTGAGGTCACTGCTGTCCCCAGCTCCTCCGTGGTGGCTCCTGGAGGGCCTCAATGACATGATTATCCCTCCTTAGCAGAGCATTTCCAAAGCCCAAGGAGGGCTTTGCTCACTAATCTGGCATTCAGTGCAGATAATAGGCTTTGAGATGAAGCCCTCCTGGAGTCTATTTTAAGGTGGTTTTGTGGCTTTGTTGCCTGTCACAGCAGGAGCCATCCTGTCACAGCACTGCAGGGACACTGCCACCTCAGGGTCACTCTTACCCTCTGTCCCCTGCCACAGAAGCTCCTTCCCATGCCCACGTGCCATCCCCAGGCCTGGACCTCCCCAGGCTCCTGCCTTCCCCTCTCCAAAAGCTGTAAGGGGTCTCGTCAGGAAGGAAGTGAAGGTAGGAAGGGCATCTCAGGTCTGGAGCAGGGCTGGACTGAGCTGTCTGTCCAGCGAGGTGCTCTGTCCGTCCAGCAAGGTGTCTGTCCACTGAGCTGTCTGTCCACTGAGGTGTCTGTTCAGTGAGGTGTTCTGTCTGTCCAATGAGGTGTCTGTCCACTGAGCTGTCTGTTCACTGAGGTGTTCTGTTTGTCCAGCAAGGTGTCTGTCCACTGATGTGTTCTGTCTGTCCACTGAGCTGTCTGTCCAGTGAGATGTCTGTCCAGTCAGGTGTTCTGTCTGTCCACTGAGGTGTTCTGTCTGTCCACTGAGCTGTCTGTCCAGCAAGGTGTCTGTCCAGTCAGGTGTTCTGTCTGCCCACCGAGGTGTCTGCCCTATGCCCTTGCCTGCCAGGGGGTCACCATGGCAGGGGTCCCTGTCCATCCCCATGAGGTGGCCTGGGCCAAGGGCTCCACACTTGTGGCCAGGAGGGAGCAGCTGAGGCCAGCCTGGGCTCCTTCCACAGGGACCTCTCTGGTGGTGCCAGGGGGGCACTGGGGGAGCTGGGGACCTGAGACGCCAGGCAAGGTCACCGTGGGAGAGGTGTGGCAGGGCCTGAGAGAGATGGCAGGACCTGAGGGACCTGCAGAGGCTGTCCCAGGCAGGGAGGGACCTGAGGCACCTCTAAAGGCTGTTGGGGCCCTTTGCAGGCACCCATGGAAGCCGTGTCTGGCCATGAGGAGCTGCCCCTTCCTCAATCTTTAAGGGTCTCTTTGGGACTCTCTTCAGCCTTTCTCTGCTCCTGTCTCCCCTCCCACAACCCCCCCGTGCCTCCACCTCACTTTTCAGGCTCATGTCATGTCTGCTGCCACCACTCAGCTGGAGGAAGGGGACACCTCCAAGGTGGGGTCTGTGACACCTCCAGGGTGGGGTTGGTGTCCCCTCCAAGGTGGGGTCTGTGACACCTCCAAGGTGGGGTTGGTGTCCCCTCCAAGGTGGGGTCTGTGTCCCCTCCAAGGTGGAGTCTGTGACACCTCCAAGGTGGGGTCTGTGTCCCCTCCAAGGTGGGGTCTGTGTCCCCTGCACTCCCCAGCTCACAGAGCTCTGTGGATAAGGTGAGTCCACACCTGTCTCACCCCACCGTGTCTGCCAGGGGGTACGAGCACTGGGAGCCCTGGGAGCTGGGAAGGCCAGGCTGGCACAGCTCTGGCAGTCTCCAGGGCTCTGTGGTCCAGCCTGGCATGCACTGGCAGAGCTGCAGGGATTTGTGGACTGGAATAGCATGAAATGATGCTGAAAATCCGGGTTAATCTGAACCAGCTCCAGAGGCCAGTTCTGCCAGAGCCGCCTCTTTATCTGCAGTGTGAATCTAAATCCACAGCAGGCTTAGCTTGGCTCTTGGCAGCTTTATGTCGGCTCTGATTAGTTCACATCACCTTCTTTACAGCTGCCTGGCCCTCTGCTGGGGAGGCTGCCTCCAGATTGTCAATATTTTATATTTACACAACAGTGTCACAGTCCTCAGGGCAGCTTCCAAAAATGTCCCCTGGCTCCTGCCTCCCTATGCCACATCCCTGGAAGATGTTGTCCAGCACCCTGGGACAGCCAGCACGCCACAGAGGGTTGGACACCACCCTGCACCCCTAAACCAGGCCTAAATCTGAGCCAGGCAGTAGGAAGAGTAGCCTAGGCTGAGGTCTGCTAAAGAGAATGGGAGGGGCAGTGGGGTTCCCATTGAAATTGCTAGGAGCAAGGCTAGTACTGGAGTTGTGATAAATAAGACTGGGGAGGATGTTGATGGTCGAATGGGCTCCTTAATAAATAGTTTTACCCCATCTGCTGGGGGTTGTAGAAGTCCAAATGGACCAACAATGCTTGGCCCCTTTTGGCCTTGTATGTAGCTTAGGATTTTGTACTCCACCAGTGTGAGGAAGGCCACTGCAATTAGGATTGGGAGGGCATAGGAGAGGGCTGTGATGAGGTTAATTAAGAGAGGGTAGTTAGTCATGGGGGAGGTTGGTTTAGGTTAAGCTGGGGAGAGGATTTGAACCTCTGAGTTAAAGGACTTAAGCCTTTTGCATTTTCCGAGCTCTGCCATGGTTACTGGTCCTTTCCTTGGACGTGGTGTGGTGTGATAGCCTTTTGTAATTTAGTTGTCTTCATTACTTAAGGCGGAGTAATGGGCTGTTGTGTGAGGGGTGTGATCCCTGCCTTGGGGTCCCATGGCTCATCCACCTCCTGTGGGATTGGCAGCACCAGGAACACGGGTGGAACAATGGGAAGGTGTTTGGGGACATTGCCCCTGACCAGGACAGCAGAGCAAATGAGGGTGTGGTTGTGACTTTCCACTGGAGGTCCTGCAGGAGAACCGGTCCCAAGCAGGAGGAGCATCCATCCTGATAAAGCTGGAGGTCATTCCAACCCTGTGATGCCTTGGGAAGGCTGCCCTAAAACAGAGACCAGACAGAGCTAAAGAATAAAGCAGGGATTTATACCAAGGATGTCCTCCATGGATGCACCTTGGGCAGCACCAGAGCCCAGCCAGGGCTGCACCCAAGATGAACCAAAATGGCCCCAAAATGCACGGCCGGGCACAGGGTCTCTCCCTGGGATCAGCTCTGCTCCATTTGCACCTTGCAGTTCATTGTCCCAGCCCAGCTTTAGCCCAGGCACTCCCACCCTGCTTGTTTTTCTCTCTCCAG